>NW_026613925.1:0-13737 GCF_903798145.1 Danio aesculapii | reverse complement strand
AATACATTTTAAAAATGTATGTACTGAATTTATGTACATTTGAAGACAATACTATTAGCCCTCATGAGAACATTTTGAGTCATTTATTCATTTTCTTTTCGGCTTAGTCCCTTTATTCATCAGGGGGTCGCCACAGTGGAATAAACCGCCAGCTTATCCAGCATATGTTTTTACACAGCGAATGCCCTTCCAGCTGCAATCCAACACTGGAAAACACCTATACACTCTCATTCACACACATCCACTACGGCCAATTTAGTTTATTCAATTCACCTACAGCGCATGTCTTTAGACTGTGGGAGAAACCGGAGCACCCGGAGGAAACCCACGCAAACACGGGGAGAACAGGCAAACTCCACACAGAAATGCCAACTGACCCAGCCGGGGCTCGAATTAGCAACCTTCTTGCTGTGAGGCGATCGTGCTACCCACTGCACCAAGTGAAAATGTTTTTCTCTCTCAAATATTTTCAAGTGCTATTTAACACATTTTTAAAAATAATAGTTTTAATAACTAATATATTTCATCTTTGCAATGATGACAGTACATAATATTAATATTCAGCTTAATGTACAAAGTCTTAACTAGGTTAAATGGGTTAATTATAGGTAAGTCATTGGTCATTGAAAAAAAAATCCTAAGGGCTAATAATAATATTGACCTTAGCAGTTTTTACTTTTTTTTTTTTTTTTTTTTTTTTAAGAAATAAGACTTTCTCCAAAAGAAAAATGTTATAGGAAATACTTTAAAATATCCTTGCTCTGTTAAACAGCACTTGGGATTTATTTGGAAAAAGAACAGGAGGGCTAATTTAAGTTTTTGTTAAAATACTTGATTTTATGATTGCATGAATTTCTGACAACATATAATAAGCCCACTGGAATAAATCAAATTTCTACCTCATGATTGTTAAAAAAACAGATTGTCTAAATTTATGTAACCTGTACTGTATATTTATTTGTAACAATAAAAACAAACGCACATGTTCTCTGAAAACAAAACTATTTCCACTTATAAACAACAAAAAAGTGATTAGCTTTTCATGGAGGGTTTTGTCACATATTGTGTCCAACTAAATTCAGTCCCAAAAAGTTTTTTAATACTTAACATAACTTTTTTTTTTTTTTAGAAAATGCATTTATCTCTTACAGGTCAAAACAGACCACATCCACAGCTTCTCTAACTGCAGTCGTATGTCCCTGCTCAGGTGCAGAGGTATGCTCGAGGAAAGACGGTGCGAAAAAGACGAGATGCGTCTCGGGCCCGGAGGAAAACTCAATCCCTCCCCAGAGTCCACAAACCCAGAGAGAAGGTGGAGACTCAGATAAGATTCACCCATCTCTAATGAATTACAAATAGTCAAATTACTGTAATTAAGTAGTTTTTGTAAGGAGTTGTACTTTTTTTTAAGGCTGTATCTGTACTTTTACTTTACTACTTTCATTTTAAAGTTTCACAAATTTTTTTTCTTGTCTACAGGGATTGGTTAAGTAGAATAATCAGTCCCTAGGATTCCTGTCCAATCACTTTGTGCATAGGAAAAAAAAATAAATAAATAAAATAAAATTCGCATCAGACTGAACACAAGACATGGACGCTTTAATAAAGCAGCAAAAATGTACAAAAGTTGAAGCATTAAAAGTTGTTACACACAACGACCGATAGACTGTTTAGACTGCATGTCACTTACGAGAAGATAAAGGATGCCTATACTGTTTGATGACTGAAATCTCAAAAGGGCCTTAAACAATAACTAAATGCACTACAGAATGTTACGTTTTCAAACACAACCTCAAACCACATGAATTCTATCTATATTTGTGGCGCCAACTGCTGGACACTCATAGCTTGTTATTCAGAGTTCAATGTACATAACTTTAGCGTTAAACGTGCAGTATGTAAGTTTGAAACCCAGTGGTTGAACTAGGTATTGCATTCCTGGATCAAATCAAATGCAAGCGCAGGTTGCCAATTTGACGATCAACAGGAGCGAGTCTGACTATCAAGCCTAAAGGCTGATCTTAATCGTGCTCTATATAAAAGCAGCGGCACGCGATAGAAGGAACATTTTCCATATTAAAAGGAGTTTTGTTCTAACCAACACCTCAAATTGATCTATTAGAAACGGCTTCCATTTCTTGCAGTTGAACAACAGAAAACTGACAATGATCACCTCAGGTACACCTCCTGTGCTTTACTCACTGTTAAATGCTAATGTGCTAATGTGAGTTTGAATGCCATTTTACATGACATTTATTGAAATATACTGAAAGCAGCAGCAGATATTTCACCTCACAATAAAATAAACTGTTTAAAATTGAACTTTAGAATTGTGAAATAATGCAAACCAACACATATCAGTGACTCAGCATCTACATATAATAACGTTAAAGAGGTTTAACATGTATTAATTAGATTATAAACCGTACCATTTTGTGAGTGAGTGCAAATTCTGTGCTTCTCAATAGCTGTATTTAAATTTGTCGTGTTTCGTCTGATGCAAACAGCCAAATTGTTTATCACTGAAAATCTCTCCACGTAGCGTGTAGTTAGGACACAGGGTTAAAACGTAACCTGCTCACCTAATGGTTTTGCTCATAATATTATTTGCTAATTATTAACCTCATGTGGAACTCTGAATCTGCGTCTCATTTCCGATTCTGCTACGGTCTACTGGAGGTCGCATTTCGGTCACGGACACAGTGAATGAATGAATGAATGTATGAATAAATGAATCAAAAATATGTGGTTTTCCACCAAGGCAACCCAGGGTGCTGAAATATAATTGGCTAAGTGGCAGTGGGCAGGTTAAAAGAACCAAAACAAAAACAGCGTTCTGGCACAGAAAACACATTTTCAAAGCAGAATATCTGACTTCAGCATTGTTTTTCTGATATACAAGAACGTTCACTTGGCATGTCAAGAGAAGTCAAAAACTTACATACAGCACCTTTAACATATCGCCACAGCTAGATTTTTGTCACTTAGGTTACACAGATTTCATATGTAAACGCATCAACCTGCTTTCTGTCGGCTTATCAAAGGTGCATACAGTATATCAATGTAGTGTGTTCTCACATTAAATAATCTCATATTTAAATACAAAGTCTATGTATAACAAAATAATTTAACTTGATGCACAGATGTTACTGTAGCTAGATTTTTAAATTACATGGGTATAAGGTCGAATAATTTTCATAGCATAATACTCACTATTCACTACTCTTCAGTAGTCCTCTTAGTACTCTTAGTACTCTTCTACTTGTAAAAGAACTACTTTTTCCCTCATACTTTGAATAGTATTTAGAACAGATACTTTTATTCTACTTGCATTTTCTGGCAGGCAATGGCTCATTCGCTCGAGGATGATTTTTCAGTACTCTTTTTACTTCATCACATTTGGCATGTGTTACAGTATTTGATTGAGAAGCACAAATCACATGACTTTTAATCTTTCATACGAGATCAGAGGTCATGTGATTGCATTTGCCTAAAATCCGTGTGATGCTGAGCTCATGATCACTGTGCAGGATGACAGTGAAGCGGCTGAAGACTCAATCAACAGTGATCAAGCCTTTCAGCGGATCCAGCCTGAACACAGAGCTGCGACTCTGAGTCCTGACAACAGGAGGAAAAACACCAGTCCAGGCAGGACGGTAGGCATACATAAATCTTACTATTATTCAGAATATATACTTTCATATTCATTTCTTATGTCATATGAAGAAAGATGCTAAAGTTATTATACATTTTTGATGATGGTAGAAGGCTTTATTGTGCAATTATTACATGGAGACTGTACATTATGGGTTTTGTTATTTATTATTATGTCCCTTAATATTTTTATTAACAAATGTATGATTTATGAAAGTCATTTTTTGTTCATAAAATAATTGCAAGTTATTAATATATACTGTAATTAGTTAATTTAAATTAATTAATATTAACTGCTCATTTGTGGAGTTGCTCTTCAGTGTTTGGGCTTTCAGCAGTGACATTTGCATTACACTAAATTGAAGTGGAGCAGTTTGAATTTACTACAACTATGTTAAGCTGCTTTGACGCATTCTACATTATAAAAAGTGCTATAGAAATAATGATGAATTGAATTAATAAATTAACAAGAATATAAATATTAAAATGACTGATAAAATAAAAATGACCAGGAATTACAAAAATTCAGAGAACCTTAAACATATTAAAAGCTCTTCAAGCTTTTTTTTTGCAGTATAAAAAATTAAAGTATAAAATTATCAAATTACTACTCATAATTTAGAACAATTGACCAAATATTATAAAGATTACAGAGAGTTTATAATTTAGGCATTAATCATAAGTTAGTTTGTAATATTCATACAAATAGAATAAAATTAAAACAACGCCAACTGGAAGTTATTAATTACTTTAATAAAGATGAATTAATCTTATTAATATTAATTAAAACAATTTACTGATCTTCACAGTTCCAACAACATAATAATATAATTATGATTACATTTAAATTGAAGCAAATAAAGTTAGTTATTACTTTAATATGAATAAAATTCCTCTTCATACAATTTGATGATCATTAAAATAATTGAAGAGAATCCTAGATTATTAAAGTTGCTAATTATTTTAATAGTTGTTAAAAACAGTATTTAAATGAAAATTAAATCAATGTAAGATAACAGTTATGAGTTTGTTATGAGTTTAGTTCATTTGAACTAAATGAACCGTAATACATGGTAAAGCAATTTACTCAACACTGCAATAATGCTTTAAGATTGTAATTTGAGTTTTTAATGGAAATAAAATTAATTATAATATTACTATTAAAAATGTGAATTAATAGATATTATAAAATAATTAAAGAGTCGCTTTAATAATATACATCAATATTTAACTGTAAATTAAACTAAACTCTAGGCTGCTGACAGTAAACAAACATATATACAGGGCTGTGCATAGACTCATAGTGCTCATGAAGAGTGGGGGGGGGGGTGATTGCGAAGTGAATATCGGGGGAGGGGCGGGAGAAAGATGTATATGTATATTCATCTTATATATATATATATATATATATATATATATATATATGTATATATACATCTTATATATATATTATATATATATATATATATATATGTATATATATATATATATATATATATATATATATATATGTATATAAATATATATATACATATACATATATATATATAAGATGTATATACATATACATCTTTCTCCCGCCCCCCCCCACACTTCATGAGCACTATGAGTCTATGCACAGCCCTGTATATATGTTTGTTTACTGTCAGCAGCCTAGAGTTTAGTTTAGTTATATATATATACACACACACACACACACACACACACACACACACACACACACACACACACACACACACACACACACACACACACACACACACACACACAGACACATATACACTATTTCTAAAAGCTGTTCAGTGACAAATATTATTTTAATAAATATATTTGTTTAATAATTCTGTTTAGTTCAAATGCAAAATATATAGGCTATATTCCCTGAGAAATGGATAGAAATATTGGTGTAATCATTTATGCTGAGCACTGTAACTTGTAACAGCTGTTAACTGTAACAGCTATTATACAGTATGAACACAGGTTTTACAGTAATGTTATGAGCAATTCTTAACCTTGTCATGAAAAAAAAAAAAGTTTTCACCAAAATAGCGAAACCCTTTCCAGGTTTTTTTGTGTAGGCTTTTATTTTACAGTTCTGTAAAAATACTCAAAAATGTCTCTGTCTGTGTTTTCAAGCATTTATATTTGATTTACCAAAGTCACACATTTGCCAATTTCACATCCATAACAGAGAGATGTCACATATCCATAATGAAGCTTTTCCCTCATAAATGCAAAAATGTCAAATAAATTAAAAGCAATCATTTTTGTTCTATAAAGAGCCAACTCTCATCCTTTCGATTAGCATTATTTCTTTTGGGTTGTGCAGTTTAATTCACAGAATTTCTACAAAAGAGTATGTTGTAACTCACAGACTTTTGATCACATCCATAACGCATGTTTATTTTTTTAACCCCTTAACTCTGTGGTTATTTTTGGAAGATATAAACAGATGTTCCAATATAATGTTAACATACTTGTTCTGTGAATTTATGTTTTAAGTTTTTACTTCAAATGTCGCATCCATACACCATACATTTGCTCTTATGTTTCTGCCGTTAAAGCCTGTGCTGCTGAGAGAGTATGATCTTTATGAGAGAGGACTAAAGCCCGGCAGCCTCAGCTCTCCAGACCAACAGCAAACTCCAGCGAAAGCCTTTCAGCTGTACACGCTCTACAGAGACACTGATGGACAGATCAAGCAGGTAAACGACACATTGCGGCGGTGCGTGCATTTGTTTGTTTTAAACCTCTTAACCAGCGAGTGTCCGCACGCAGGCTCCTGCAAAAGACTGTCACTGTAAGCCCATCATTAAAGCACTGGAGAAAAAGCTGAAAGTCACAGAGATGGAGATGAGGACAGAAATACACACTATTCAAGAGGAGATCAACTGCAGGCTTGGACGAATTGAGCGGAAAAATAAGCATCAGGTTTGTTCATTCTCTTTAAAAAAAATATATAAATAAATATACTGACCAATAATTAATGTTTGAAAAAAATTACTAGTAAACATTATAATTATCATATTATACTTTCAAATAAACATGAAAAATGTACAATTGAAGAATAAATGATTAGATTATTAGCAATTAAATTATTAGCAATCCTGTGGAATTTTAATACTTTTTTATTAAAGTGTGTGTATATATATATATATATATATATATATAAATATAAATAAGGGTTGTCACGATACCATTAATTCACGTTACGATACTATACCAGCTGAAGTATCGTGATACCAAGTAGTATTGAGATTGAGATGACCTACTTGAATTGAATTCATAATTTCCTTATTATTGAAAAAAAGTATTATTTGCACATCACTTCACCTAAAATGTACTCATTCCTTTTGTTTATTTTGTAGATAATTGACCAACAAAAAATACATTAAAATAAAGATACAAATTATACAAAATTAGTTACAATAAAAACGTTTTATGTTGCTATTTTGAGTTTTATATCTATTGGTTTTTTTAGTCTTATCAGGTAAGAATCCAAAGTAATTCAAAATTTCACTTTGTAAGTCGTTTTTTTAAAGATTGTTGCAGTTGTTGTAGCTACTAAACCATATTGACAGGAACAGAAATGAACTGATTCAGATTTACGGAAGTGTCAGAAAATGTGCAAAAGGCTACCATAAAAGGTGTGAATTCTACACAGTTTTGCAACCTTAAAGAGCTCCACAGACTATTAAAATGAAATTGCTTGTTGTACAAACGTGTGAGCATTTTAGTGACTTTTCCACATGCAACAATATGTACTGTAGATAGACCGTTAATACTACCGTTTACAAACTACAGTGGCACCACCAGTATTTTGGAGCCATAGTATCACGACATTACAATAGTATACTGGTAAACCGCACAACCCTTATATATATATTATTTTATTTTTTTATTTTTTTTTTTGAAGGAAAATAATTATAGAATTTTCATACAATACAACAATAAACATTACAGTATCCTTCTTTCTATTTTTTTTTTTTCAAGCCCTACCCACAAAACCAGTACTACTGGAGTAGTGCATGTCTTGACGTAATGATGAGTGATGATGGAATAAAGAAAAAAAAAACAATTGCAAATAACAGGGGAAGATAAAGCAATTTATAAATAAATATTTGCAGGACAAACTACATTAAAGACAAAACACCATGAAGTGGATACAAAGAGATATATACAGATTATTTAAGAAATGTGTTTTAAGATAAGGCTACAGAAAAAGCACTGTTGTCCAATGACTTGCCTAATTAACCTAACTTTAGTAAACTAATTAACCTAGTCAAGTCTTTAAAATTGCACTCTAAGCTGAATATTAATATCCTCCAAAACAACTATTATGTAGTCATCATGGCAAAGACAAAAGAAATAAGTTACTAGAAATTAGTAATTAAAACTATTGTTTAAATACACTGTACAAAATTCTGGGTTCCAGGAATTAAGTTAACTTATTAGTTTTTAAAATATTTAAATGGATTGAACATAAAACAATTAAGTTGTTTAAACAATTAACTTCTGTGTGCTCATTTTAAAGAAGTAGTTTGAACAAACAGCATTTTTGAGTGTATGTGTTGAAAAAAATCTACATTAAACAGCACTAGGGAAATACTTTTAAAAGGATTGAAATTTTCTTCAAATCAAGATGAACAAGTAAAATGACGTTATTTAGTCTAGTTTTGTGTAAAATGTATCGAAATTATAGCACATTTTTAGAATTTGTTACTCATTTCAAGCATAATTTTAATAAATTTTTATGAAAATACAGCCTCTTCTAATAGGCATGCTGGGAAAACAAAAACAAATTAAAGAGCAAATTCATCTGAGCAAATATTTTTGAAGTATTTTTTGTAGTTCCCATTGATATTTTACAAAGGGTTAGGGTTAAAGTTAGGCTAAACTTACAAGTAATAACTACATGCAATGCAATGCTGCAACACCCAATAAAAGCTCAAAACTTGTTCTTAATTAATCATCCTCAGGTCGTTTCAAACCCTTGAAACCTTCGTTCATCTTTGGAACACCAATGAAGATATTTTAGATGAAATCAGAGAGTTCCCTCATGCTATATAGACATCAAGGTTCTGTTTAAAGTCCAAAAAGTACCAAAAAACAATAATTGGAACTAACATGCAAAGAGAATATTTTTGTCGGCACAAAAAACATAAGACATTGGCATTTCTGTGTGGAGTTTGCATGTTCTCCCCGTGTTCGTGTGGGTTTCCTCCGGGTGCTCCGGTTTCCCCCACAGACATTCCCCTCCAAAGACATGCGGTACAGGTGAATTGAATAAACTAAATTGGCCGTAGCGTATGAATGTGAATGCAAGAGTGTATGGATGTCCCAGTGTTGGGTTGCGGCTGGAAGGGCATTCGCTCTGTAAAACATATGCTGGATAAGTTGGCAGTTCATTACGCTGTGGTGACCCCTGATTAATAAAGGGACTAACCCAGAAAAAAAAAGATAAATGAATGAATAGTATATCCTTGTAGCTTCATAATATTCTGACTGAACCACATATGGGCTGTTTTGAGGATGTTTCTTGGCATTTCTCTAGACTTGGAAACATTGCTGTCATTGCCTGATTGGGCAGCGAAGCAACAAGGCAACATCCTAAGCTTTCATACGCAGGATATGGAACACAGTGACAAGTAAAACTTGTTGCATAAGCTTGCGTTTCTGGTGTGGCACATTCAAAATTTCATATGTGTATAAATGAAAGTCAAAGTGGTGAAAAGTTCAGTGTGACCTCATCTTTAGTCATGGGTAATGGGTACATAACGGGTAAAACCAAAGTAAAGAGGTGATTTGTTGTTGGGTTTCACAAAAAGGTTAACGGACTGCAAAAAATTATTATAAACATTATCAGTAGGGCAATAATTAATGCTATCAAGCAGCCTGGAAGAGTGTGTTTATCACTATTTTAAGTGTCCAAAAAAAAAAAAAAAAAGACTGCAACATCACCATGTTCGCGTGGGTTTCCTCCTGATGCTCCAGTTTCCCCCACAGTCCAAAGATATGCACTATAGGTGAACTGAATAAGCTAAATTGTCCGTAGTGTACGTGTGTGAATGCAAGAGTGTATGGGGGTTTTCCAGTGTTGTGTTGCGGCTGGAAGGGCATCCGCTGTGTAAAACATATGCAGTATAAGTTGGCTGTTGATTCCACTGTGGCGACCCCTGATTAATAAAGGGACTAAGTCGAAAAGAAAATGAATGAATGATTTAATATAATGACGTAGGAGAAACATTTAACATGTCTTTTAAAAATATAGGTGACAAACTATGTTTTCTGTTTGATCTGTTCTACAATAATTTTATTTGACACTTTTATTTATGTACTTCTGACATTGTGTATATAGTTTTTCTCTTTTATACTTATAGGTATATGCATGTATATATATATATATGTATATATATATATATATATATATATATATATATATATATTAGCTGCGTCCCAAATGGCACACTATACACTATGCACTCATGCACTTACACACTTAACAGCATAGTACATGTATGTAGTGTCGTCCCAAATGGAACACTAATGTTTTTTTACTAAGCCGAAATTCAAAATGTTTCCCTGTTGATGTTTGTCAGTTGCCAAATCAGTGAAATAAATGACTAAACTATCAAATAATACCTGCCATAAGTATAACCGCATTCACCATTGGGAGGCGCTATAATAACTCTCATACGAGAATTTTGCTTTCACAATCCAAAATAAATAAAGTTATGCAACATGTGCGCCCAATAGTCTACCTCTTCCACTACGTGAGCAAAACTGTGGTCATTGAGCGCGTGAAGTGTCCATTATTACACACTTCATTTTACTGGTTGAATGAGTGCATCATCTGGATAATTAAAGTAAACTTATTATTTTTAGAGTTTTCAGTGTGAACACACTTCTTACTCTTTATACTACAAAATGGCGTAGAATAGTGCATAAGTATGCGATTTGGGACGCACCAATATAATTTGTAAAATTTCAACCTTGCTATACACATTGAACCAAGTTAATGTTGAGGAATTCTGTTATTACCATTGTTGATAGCCATGTTTACCAAAAACACAAAGTTTAAGTAAAGAAAAAAAAGTTTAAACAAAAAAAAAAAAAAATCTAAAATATTTTCTTATATTTACCAAGGCTGCCAAATATTAGTGGAGGTCACTGTAATATATTAAAACATATTCCTCCAGTATATGCATATCAATTAAGAATTTCTAGATATTTTTGTTCCCTAGAAAACAAAACATAAAACTAATCCTGCTTATTTTTTGGGGGAGTTCACAGATAGGGTAAATCTCAACCATGGTTTGTTTTGCTGCACTACTTATTGCACTCCTCTGTAATCCCTATAGATAAAACAAATTGCAAAAAACACTTTTAAGACCACTGAATCCGCAAACGCAGGTTTTAGAGCTTCACGTCTCTTCCCGTTCAGATTAAAGTGCTTGAGAAACTGACACAGGAGCGAGTGTCAGCCGAGCGGATGGAGTGTCACTATCGCATCAACCAGAGAGCAACATTGGAGCGCATGGAGGGCCAAAGAAAACAGGTACGACTCTGAAAAAACAAAAGATGCACAAACGCCATCCCAATCCGTCTGATGTTCCTCTGTGCTTCAATTTCAAGCAGGCTGCGGCCAGCAATGCAGTGAAGAGCTGGTGCATGTCTAAGATTGAGGATCTGGAGGTACGGATGCCTGAGACGCAGTACTATAAGCTCCTGCGATCTCCGTCCGCAGACTCAGAGCTGGAGGGTCTGCCGCTGCTGTCGCTCGTCTCAGAGGAAAGCTCCAGCTCACTGGCCACATACGTCAATGTGTTACCCAGTCCTGGAGCAGCTCACAAGAGCCTGGAGTTCGAGGACACGTTGGGGAAACGATACTTGGGGATCAAGCAGAACGGCTCTTCAGGTTTGAAACAAATTGCTTGGTGGTGTATTAAATATCTGTGTTTTAAAGAGATCGTTCATCCCAAAAATAAATAAAAAATGTGCTGTTCATTTACTCATCTCATCTTAGATTTACCCTTAAATGTGCTGTTGAGGATGTTTTCATCCACTCTGGGGTGATTTTGAGACTTAATTCGGTCACAGCTCTATTTGTGTTTCAGCAAATGCAATAGTTTATGGGGACAAATCTTATTTTGACACATATTTTGGCAAAATGGTTGAAATTAAAAAATATATATACATTTCAACAATACATTCGGGCCAAGTAGACTACTCTTTTGTTATGTTCATGGCTGTTTTTGCCCCATTGACTTCCATTATAATGACATTTTTTGATTGCGAAGTTATTACACCATATAATCATGGATTCTAGATTGTCGCTGGATTTCCCTGTAGGGAGGAGGGGAAACTTGTAATTTTTACTGTTGATCATCAGTTGCAAAAAAAAAGCTTAGTTTCTAGCTTCTATGGAGTATAGTGTATGTGTTTGTGGGTGGGAGCTCAGCTCTTAAAACATAGTAAACATAGTACGTGTATTTATGCACACACACTATAATTTATTGTTTTATTTCTTAGAACTCCATATAAAAGCCAGAAACTTTTCTTCACAGACCTATCTAAAAGGTTTATTGTGCCAACTGATGATCAACAGTAAAATTGACACATTTTACCTCTTCCCAACAGGGAAAACCACCAACAATCAAGACTGCAAGAATATTAGGTGCCATGGCTAAGCAATAAATAAAAATTATATAATGGCAGTCAATGGGGCAAAAACAGCCACGAGCATAATGAAAGGGTAGTCAGTGACTACATTTACATGGACATCAGTTTATTTACAATCGAATTATTTGCCTTAATCTGAATAAGACAATAATATGATTAAGACGTTTACATGAGTTGCTTTTTCAATATTCCTTTCATGATCCCATTTTACATGTTACAGCACATAATTCGATTAATGTGATGGCATCACTGTGCTATCCACGGTTCCTCTGGAGTTTCAAGTAATTTCAGCTGTTTCGCAATGTACGTGTCTGTGTGTGGTCCTTCACTGACTCGGTAGGGGCAGAGAATAGTGCCAAATAGCTGTGTGTGTATGGACTACCCTTTGCAAAATGCAGCGAAAATCCTACACAACTGTAATAGTTTGGTTGCGGTGTTTACATGTCTGTACTGCACTTTAATAATGCAACTAAAATCAGCATACTCCACATGTCTTAATTCGATTTTTGTTTAGTTCGATTATGACCTTAATCTGAATAAACTAATCAAAAATCGATGTTTACATGGTATACTCTTAATCAGAGTATTGTCTAATGCATTATAAAATTGGATTATTGGTATCAATGTAAACGTACTCAGTTTGAACCATAAACTAAGATTAAAGGTCTTCTTCAGTAGAACATTAAAGACTATTTTTAGCTGAATTTATCTTATTTTAAGATATTTTTAGTAGGGCTGTCAAATGATTAAAAAAATTAACTAATCACACTTTTTTTGTAATTAATCATGATTAATCACGAAATGTAATTAACGTAATTAATAATGATTAATCACGAAACGCCATATTTATTACAGAAATATAAATACAGGCATGTAAGTGCCATTTGAATTTTAAAACAATCAATGCCAATAACAAACAAAAATTATTTCCATGTAGGATTCTAGGTGGACTACACACACACACACACACACACACACGGAGAGAGCGAGAGAGAGAGAAAGAGAAAGAGAAAGAGAGAGAGAGAGAGAGAGAGAGAGAGAGAGAGAGAGAGAGAGAGAGAGAGAGAGAGAGAGAGAGAGAGAGAGAGAGAGAGAGACAACGCGCGCAGTACAGAGCACCCGGTGAGCGAAGGATCCCTTCAGATTCACTTTCACTGAGTACATTTACATGGACACCAATACTCCGCTTTTATGATTACGATAATATGGATTAAGAGTCTACCATGTTAGCAGGGGCGCCGCTAGGGGGGGGAAGTTATGACGATTCTAAAAGCCCATACATTTAGGGGGCCCCCAGAGACATTATCAAGGGCTCGCACATAACAGCCACCTCCGTCCCCCTGCTCTTCACTTTCATCCGCGATCACCCCCCCTTCCTATTTCATCAGCGACCCCTTGTCA
>NW_026613924.1:0-14740 GCF_903798145.1 Danio aesculapii | reverse complement strand
GAACAAATGCAATTTTGAGTGTTGGAACTAATTTAGTTTCCTCAAACGGTGTTTCTAGTACTCCTAGTTCCTACAGTGTGAAAATACCAAAGAGTGTGTACCTTCACCAATAGTTCTAGCAAATGGATCTACAAAGCCCTTAATGAGGGCCAGCAACTGGTTGGTTATCCACATTTTTCCAAATTTTTCTAAATTATTTCATATAGGTTTTTAATTTTGGGTGGACCATCCAAAGTCAAAGACAGAAAAGGGATGTGAAAAATATATGGCAAGAAAAACACCTGATTTATATTTCATATACACTCACCAGTCATTTTATTAGGTACACCTTACTAGTACCAGGTTGGACCCCCTTTTGCTTCAGAACTGCCTTAAAACTTCGTGGCAAAGATTCAACAAGGTACTGGAAATATTCCTCATAGATTTTGGTCCATATTGACATGATAGCATCACGCAGTTGCTGCAGATTTGTCAGCTGCACATCCATGATACGAATCTCCTGTTCCACCACATCCCAAAGGGGCTCTATTGGATTGACATTTGGTGACTGTGGAGGCCATTTGAGTACAGTGAACTCAGTCATGTTCAGGAAACCAGACCAAGATGATTCGTACTTGACATCGTGCGTTATCCTGCTGGAAGTAGCCATCAGAAGATGAGTACTCTGTGGTCAAAAAGGGATGAACATGGTCAGCAGCAATACTCAGGTAGGCTGTGATGTTGACACAATGCTTAATTGGTACTAATGGGTCCAAAGAGTGCCAAGGAAATATCCCCCACACCATACCACCAGCCTGAACCGTTGATAAAAGGCAGGATGGATCCATGCTTTCATGTCGCTGACGCCAAATTCTGATCCTACCATCCAAATGTCACAGCAGAAATCGAGATTCATGAGACCAGGCATGTTTTTCCAATCTTCAGAGATGCTCTTCTGCATATCTCGGTTGTAACGAGTGCTTATTTGAGCTACAGTTGTCTTTCTATCAGCTTGAACCAGTCTGGCCATTATCCTCTGACCTCTGGCATCAACAAGGCATTTGCACTCACAGAACTGCAGCTCACTGGATATTTTCTCTTTTTCTGACCATTGTCTGTAAACCCTAAAGATGGTTGTGCCTGAAATCCAAGTAGATCAGCAGTTTTTGAAACACTCAGACCAGCCCGTCTGGTACCAACAACCATGCCACGTTTAAAGTCACTTAAATCACCTTTCTTCCTCATTCTGATGCTTGGTTTGAGCTGCAGCAGATGGTCTTGACCATGTCTACATGCCTAAATGCATTGACTTGCTGCCATGTGACTGGCTGATTAGAAATTTGCATTAACGAGCAGTTGTACCTAATAAAGTGGCCAGTGAGTGTATAACCTCTGTTGTATATGTAATGTATTTAATAAAATTACCTCACCATATTAACTTATTAGTAGGTCAATTGTGAAAAGATGACACAATCATATCTAGAACAAAAACATCTACCAGATAACATCAATGGAGACTCATCTAATCTAGCATTTGGCCTTACATGCTGTCATTCTATCTCTTTTATTTTCTTCTATTTTTGCTTGTTTACAGAGCAAGGCACAGATTTTTTCCTGTCTGACTATCAGTCACAAGATGCTGAGTCACTCTGTTGCTACAAAGCGAAGCAACTACAAGATAATTTGACGTAAACCTCGCTCTCTTTCTCTGCCAAATAGGCTTCTTGTGTTGCATCTGTAAACGCCTGCACTGCTGGTCTGTGACAGATGGAAAATGATAGTAATCAATGAAATTCAAATACAGACAATACAGTTGGTTTACTGACAGAACGGGAGCTCAAATATGAAGCTGTTCAAGCATGGAAGCGTTTACAGCAGTTCTTGGCAGGAAATGAGACCAGTATCATAGTGAGAGTGTAAATCAGTAATGTGAGCTCAGTGAAACCAAGAAAGGTAAAAAAGAGGATCGGAAAACAAATGTTGTTACAGGAGTTTCTCAGAGCTAACGCATGCACCCTCTAATTCACCATGTATTTTAATTATCTTCAATATGTATTATAGTCATATATTTAGAAATCTACAGTATATGCATCGTTCATTGCTGTGAATTATGTTTAGCCAGCATCTTGATCTTCATTCTATATTCATTCATTTTCCTTCAACTTAGTCTCTTTATTCATCAGGGGTCACCACAAAGGAATGAACCGAAAGCGTATCCAGCATATGTTTTACACAGCGGATGTCCTTCCAGCCGCAACCCAGTTCTGGGAAACATTTATACACACTCAATTCAAGTTTATTCAATTCACCTATACCGCATGAATTTTGGACTGTGTGGGAAACCGGAGCACCCGGAGGAAACTTACGCAAACACAGGGAGAACATGCAATCTCCACACACACAAATAAAAAAAAGTCAACTGACCCAGGCGGGACTTAGATCAGCGATCCCTTACTAAATAATATTTAAGTTAGGAGATATTCTAACACCTATAAAAGTAGACCATTTATACAGAATCTGCAGATGCTTTTCCCACATTATTACGCTAAAGTGGAACTTGAATTATTCATTCATTCATTCATCTTCTTTTCGGCTTAGTTCCTTAATCAGGGACCTCCACAGCGAATGAATGGCCAACTTATTCAGCATTTGGAAACACACTAGGAAACACCTATACACCCTTGCATTCACACACAAACACTACGCCAATTTAGCTTAATTCACCTATAGTGCATATTTTCCCTGCAGTCACAGGGCATCAACATACCCCAGCGTCGTGGGGATGTTGGATTTTGTTTGGAAATTAAAATCGGGTTGACGTCAGAACCCAACATCAGGCCAATGTCCTAAAATCTAAATCTATCCAACCTAAAATCTATCTAAAAATCAAGCAAATATCAACGTCTAATCATGTTACACCTTGACAATGTGTGGACGTTACCACTATGACATATCAAACATTGGATTTTGGTCACTTTCCAAAACAACTTGAAATCAACCAAATAATCAACGTAATTTGATAGGGTTATTGGACGTCAAAATAACGTTGTCCTTAGACGCTGGCTAGACATTGAATTTTGGTCACCTGATGTCATGACCTAAATCTAACCTAATACGTTGTGTGCCTGCTTTGGATTGTGGGGAAAACCAGAGAACCCAGAGGAAACCCACACGAACACGAGGAGAACATGCAAACACCACACAGAAATGCCAACTGACCCAGCCGGGGCTTGAAGTGACCTTCTTGCTGTGAGGTAATCATGCTACCCACTGTGCCACCGTGATGCCCCGGAGCTGGAATTACATTTTTATTGGTGAAGAAGAATTTTTAATAAATGATTACACAATGGATGAGGGATTTGTAGAATTTCACAACTAAAAGGAATCGCAATTCTAGTAAAATCAGGCAAGTGTTTATAGAACAATCTTTATAGAACAAAAAATCCTCACGTCATTTGCAAACATGAATGAATTACTTTATTTTGTTGAACATAACATCTATTTGAAAAAACACTTGCTAACCAAGCAAATAAATGCTCACATATTTCTCAAAATCTGCTTTTTTATGTTCTACAGTACAAAGAAAGTCATACAGGTAAGGTTTAGATCAATATAAAAGCAAGTGACTTCTTTATTTTCATCTTTGGGTGAACAACTGTTTTAAAGCACATTAAAATGAGTGCTCAGCGTGTGCATTTCTAGTGAGTAAACTTTATTACCTGCCAAAGTTCATACAATCTCTGAGCTGCCTGCTTTTCCCACATTCTGTGAGGCTCATCAAAAAACTCAACTCTGTGTTACAAAGAGAGGAAACAATGTAGCCTTGTGATTGTGTCTTAAACGCACGCAGCTGGCAAAAACCCTCACTTCCTCAGTGCCTCCCTGCTCACTCAGCACAAACTCAAGCCCCACGTTAAGGGGTGCAATAACAATGAATTGAGACAAAAATTTACAATTTGCTAAAAAAATTTTGTTGTTTGACAATAGGGCATCATGATGGAAAAGTGGTTAGAAGAATTGTCTCTCAGCAAGACGGTTGCTGGTTCGAGCCCCATCTGGGTCAGTGGGCATTTCTGTGTGGAGTTTGCATGTTCTTCCCGTGTTCGCATGGGTTTCCTCCGAGTGCTCCGGTTTCCCCCACAGTCCAAAAAAATTAGCTATAGGTGAATTGAATAAGCTAAATTGGCTGTACATGTGCATGTTTGGCTGGAAGGTCATCCGCTGCGTAAAACATATGCTGGATAAGTTGGCGGTTCATTCTGCTGTGGCGACCCCTGATTAATAAAGGGACTAAGCAGAAAAAAAATGAGTGCATGTTGGACAATAAATATGCCACACGTACACTGTAAATATGCTGGGTTCCAGACAATTCCTTCAAGTTGTCCGAATACAATTTGATTAAGTTTCCTTAATTCTTTTAAAAAGTATTAAGATTTAGGATTTGATATGATTTTTTAGTCATATCAAATAACCACATCTAGGTGGCAATATGGTTTACTGCTAAAAAAGCTTCATAATACTTTTATAAATAGGCCAAAGTAGCACTGTAAGCTAATAAACAACAGGTCACGAGGACAGAGAAAACTAAACACTAAAACAAAATCTAGTTTTACCGACCACAATCAGACTTCCTAATACAGTCTATATAAAAGATGCCAGCATGTAAAAAAAAAGACCAAATTTACACCAGCTCTTAGTCACTCTTGAACACAATCATCTGAGCTGGCACTTCATTCCTGTGGTTAAAGCTTCCACTTAGGAAAAAAGTGGTTGAACAGAGATTACAGAGGTTACTTGCACTAGATCATATCTCAAAGTTGTATAATGTGAGGTAAAGAAGCAGTTTAAATGTATGAACACTGTGCTAAAGAAGCAAAATGAGAGTTTAAGAATGAGAATAAAGGTAAATATCCTGCTCAAATTATCACTCATACCTTTTTGAGGCTGTATCCAGCATGAAAAATGATGGGAGGTAGCAGAATATTGAAGAAAACCTCTGGGTCAAAGGTCAGCTGTAAAAAAAGGATAATTGTTACATAAATGTAAAAAGTTTTTATTAAAAAAAAAATAGATTAGACACTACAAGCAGCTTGATGTCGAAATAGTAAATCATGCAGTCGTGTTTTCTACTGAAACAAAGATGAAGGTTCATTTAATTCATAATCAGGACTGTGGTGATGTGTTTTTGTCATGTTTTGATAAAGTGAATAATTAATATATAAATACTTTCTTAATGCTTTTTTTACTTAGGATTATTTATGTATGTATACACTCTCTGGTCCCTTTACACCTGTCCAACTGACCGTTAACGCACATTTCTAATCAGCCAATCACATGGCAGAAACCCAATGCATTTAGGCATGTAGACATGGTCAAGACCATCTGCTGCAGTTCAAACTGAGCATCAGAATGAGGAAGAAGGGTGATTTAAGTGACTTTGACCGTGGCATATCTGTTGGTGCCAGACGGGTTGGTCTGAGCATTTCAGAAACTGCTGATCTACTGGGATTTTCACGCACAACCTTCTCTAGGGTTTACAGAGAATGGTCCGAAAAAGAGAAAACTTCCAGTGAGTGGCAGTTCTGTGGGCACTGATGCCTTGTTGATGCCAGAGGTCAGAGGATAATGGCCAGAGTGGTTTGAGCTGAAAGGCAACAGTAACTCAAATAACCACTTGTTACAACCAAGGTATGCAGAAGAGCATCTCTGAACGCACAACACGTCCAACCTTGAGGCAGATGGGCTACAGCAGCAGAAGACCACACCGGGTGCCAGTCCTGTCACCTAAGAACAGGAAACTGAGGCTACAATTCACACAGGCTCACCAAAATTGGACAATAGAAGATTGGAAAAACATGCCTGGTCTGATGAGTCTCGATTTCTGTGGCGACATTCGGATGGTAGGATTAGAATTTGGCGTCAACAACATGAAAGCATGAATTCATCCTGCCTTGTATGGTTCAGGCTTGTGTTGATGTTGTATGGTGTGGAGGATGTTTTCTTGACACACTTTGGGCCCATAAGTACCAATTGAGCAATGCGTCAAGGCCCACAGCCTATCTGAGTATTGTTTCTGACCATGTCCATCCCTTTATGACCAGAGTGTACCCATCTTCTGATGGCTACTTCCAGCAGGATAACACGCCATGTCAAAAAGCGTGAATCATCTCAGACTAGTTTCTTGATGACAATGAGTTCACTGTACTCAAATGGCCTCCACAGTCACCAGATCTCAATCCAATAGCGCACTTTTAGGGATTTGATGGAATGGGAGATTTGCATCATGGATCTTGCATCTACTGCGTGATGCTATCATGTCAATATGGACCAAAATCTGTGTGTGTGTGTGTACCCAGTAATTTAAGTAACCCTCAACTTAATTCAACCTAAATTACTGGACCTTCTACTTCATTTTTATTTTTCAATTTAGCTTTTTATTTTTTTATCATTTCAGTTTTAGTATTTAATACCGGCTTTATTTTAATTAACAAGAACATTTTTGATACTTTCCGGGTGTGCTGCAGAAACGACAGAAATTAAACCTCTGCTGTTTTTCTGAGAAGTGTTTTAATAAGAGTGTTTGCTGACGTACCTTGCGCAACATGTCATTCTGCTCCACACTGTGGATATCGCGAAGGTTGATCTCTCCTTTGAGCGTGTATTCAAAGAACTTCCCGCTAACATTGAGAAGCACAGTGCTGACAGGACCCTCCTTCAGCGTGCAGCTTGGAGGAGTTTTATTATGATAACTGGTGGAGGGAATGCCATACCTCAAATAACACCCACCAACAGACCTGTCCAACACACAGAAGACAGACCAGTCACATACATACATTCAATTCATGCACTTTGTGAAAAACGGTTTGCTGAAAGGGAAACATGTTTGAAAGCAACACATTTTTGGAGCAGCACTGAAATTACACCCTCTTCTCCTTAACACACAGTATGGGCAGATTTGTTTCTGTATGATGACAGAGAGTAGAGATGAGAGCCTGCTGTGTCAAATCTGTTGGAGGGTATTTCCATACTAATGAAGTGCCAGAGGAAGTCAACAGCACAAACAGCATGGGCTACAGAAACAAGAACTGAGACAAAAACCACCAAATCACACAAAAAAAGAATCCTTAAAAATCCAAAATAATCTTCTTTAAATCAATGCTAGGTCTCGACAGCACTCATTTGGTGAAGAATGTTTTCAAATTTCAGTTGTAGACTCAAATATAGTAAAATGTATTAGATTCAGTGTACTGTACACACACCGTGATTAAATGTGACAAAATATTCTCTTTGAGTGGACATTAGGCCATCAATAGGGAAGTATTCCTGAAGGGACATTATAACTTTTACTGTATAACTTTTTTTAAGGGTAATGACCCAGTCACAATCCATCATACACCATAAACACAATTGTGCATATTTACTGACAAGGCAGAGTTCCTAAAATCTAACTGACTGAATTTTTTTTATATTCTGTAAATCTATGAAAACACACTCTGTATGTTGTAACGACAATCTGGGGCCCTCTTTATACCTTGTTTTAAGTCAAAGCACGATAAGTTGGTCATTACAAATCTTTGATTTCTGAAATGTCACTTAATTTAATTTCCTCAAAAAGGTTGATTGTCTACATGTATGAATAAAACATATGTATATACAAATGTATTGCTTGAAGGGCACCTATGATACAAAAATCAACTTTTGGCTGCTATTTGGACAGAACTTTGTGTGTGTGTAGTATGTCCACTGTCATTTTGAAGTGATATAAACCCAAAAAGTCTCTTTTTTTAATTTCCTGACATTAAAATAGAATTTAAATCCTAGTGATTTTGAGTGACGTAGAAGTGTGGTTTTCCTTGCCCACCGAATTGACAGGCACGTGTTATGATGTCACTGTAGTTACACATATAAACCCATCCACAGAACAGGAATTGCAAAGAAACTGAGATTAAAAGATCTGTTCCAACTCTCTGTGATCAGCTGCACCTTAAGAATGAGTTTTACAAGTTTAAACATTTTTAAAAAAAAGCATGTTTGTAATAAAACAAAGACAGTAAAATATGGAATGGAATTCATAACCACTGGAATCACCACAGCCACAAAGTGTTAGTACATCGATATATGAGGAGCAGCAATATGCAAGAGCAAAAAAAGGTGCAAAATTGTAATGGCATTTGTGTGTGACTCATCGTTTCAGAAAGGATTGAATAAACTAGGTCTGCACGCTATTGGAAAAATCTGACGTTGCGATATTTAGTTTTTCTGCGATATATATTGTGATACACTTTGTTATACTTAGAAAGAATTTTTGGTCACACATTTAAGGTTCAGTTCTCTTTCTTAGCAAACCATTTTGACTTTTGCTTCAATAAACTCCTAATTTGCTCCATATTAATAGTTATTAAGTTTGCTTAGGTAATGGGTAGGATTGGGGATGTAGAATAAGATCAGAATGTGCTTTATAAGTACTAAGCAGCCAATAGCTCAGTTACATGCATGCTAATAATCAACTAGTTAATAGTGAGAATTGGTCCCTAAAGTGTTACCGAATGTAGGGCTGCTCGATTACGCGAAAAATCATAAGGACGAATATTTTGGTCATAATTGTAATTAGGATTATTCAAAACAATTACACTTAAAGTCAAAATTATTAGCCCTCCTGTGAATTTTTTTTTTCTATAAATATTTCCCAAATTATGTTGAACAGAGCAAGGAATTTTTCCACAGTATTTCCTATAATATTTTTTCTTCTGGAGAAAGGCTTATTTGTTTTGTTTTTGGCTAGAATAAAAGCAGGTTTAAATATTTTAAACCTATTTTAAGGTCAATATTATTAGCCCCCTTAAGCAATATATATATATATATTTTTTTTTTTTGATTGTCTGCAGTAGAAACTACTGTTATACAATGACTTGCCTAATTACACTAATCAAGCCTTTGAGTCACACTTTAATCTGAATGATTGTATTTTGAAAAATATCTAGTAAAATATTATGTGCTGTCATCATAGCAAAGATAAATTAAATCAGTTATTAAATCTGTTATGTTCAGAAATAGGTTGAAAAAAATCTTCTTTCCATTAAACAGAAATTGGGGGAAAATGGTCGCTAATAATTCAAGAGGGCTAATAATTCTGATTTCAACTGCATGTATACAGTTATTTTCCTCCCTGTTAATAAGGAAAGGGAAATAAATGTAACAATGTACCGTGCAGTCCTAAACTCCACCACAAATACATCAAATAAACTTACTTGGTATTTTTGACTAATAAACTGATTCTCTGCTTCATCCGTGTCTGTCTGTCACCGACTGCTGTTTATCTGAAGTTAATGCATGAGAAGCAGACACACAAGTGGAAACGGTGGGTGGGGAGAACCAGCTCACATGCATTTAAAGGCACGATAACAATAACAGCTACACTGTCCTCTGAGCCAAAATGGGCATATTCTGCATTGTATAATAATTAATAATCTGATGGATAATTTGAGCTTTACAGACACATTCTGGAGACACCAATGACTTATCTTACATCTTGTAAAAGGGATAAAAAAGAAGTCTTATAATACCAAAGCTTTTTAGCACAATGTGATTTTGCTTTACCATTTTTGTTTCCTTTTAATCTGTTATTTAGATAAGAGGTCACACAACACATCTCTCCTGTTCAGAACAACCCTATCTGGCTGAATGTCAGGATGACATAATTTTCTGTGGTTTCAGAGATAAGTGTGTGTGTTGCATGTGTGAGCATGTGTTGTGTAGACAGGAGAGAGCACAAGCACAAACCAGAAGAACAGAGAAAGAATTTCTAAACATAACTACTAGACCCTTTGCTGGAAGTCAAAAATACAAATGCAGCACCCGGTGTGAAGCGAGGCTTAAATGAGCATGTGCGAGGCATTAGTAATTGGGTTAGCATCACATTTAGAACCAGCCAAAGACAATGAGTGACCTCTGAGACCTCCCGTCCAATCAGAATCCAGCTAAAGCAGCTTACAGTGTTTGTCTTGCTCTGTGCTGTTGTTGTGTATGCCACAGCATGTGACGTCAGAGCAAAACACAACTACAACACTTTACTGGGAGCATTTCCTGTTCCTCCAGGGGTGGTAGAGTACTGATATCCCAGTCTGAACACTGCCTCTGACATACAGTAGAAAACATTCCCAAGTAGACACAACTGTAGCACTACCATCTGTCCATGCAGACTGTGAGCAGGTGTCGCCATTGTCTGGTCCAAGGCATGCTAGCCTTGATTCTCACAGGAATAAAAAACACTTTGTGCAGAACAGGTTCAATGCAATGGATGACATTGTATTTGAAAGCGATTCATCATAAAAATGGGGGGACAATTAATAGGAAGTGCAAACTATCTAAGCTAATTACACACTCGAGCAAGCTCTGACAGGGTGTTTGATGGATAGGAATATAAAAGATTAACTTTTAAGGACGGGACATTGGAAATAAAAGTTATACAGCGTTTATAGCGAAATTCAGGAATGAGGTGGTTCAGAAGCATTTTCTTATATATTTCTTATATATACATTAGGGCTGCACGATATAAAAATATATATATAATATTGCAATTAACGCTGCACAATGTATTGTTTTTGCATCAATATCGCAATGTGGGAATGCACAATATTCACATCGCAGGATCTGTAATGCAGAGTCAGGGTATGATTGATTAGGTATAACTGGAGTAATTTCAGTTGAACTACAAAAACTTAAAAGTGTATAAGTTGTGTGTGTTTTAAGACCTGTGACTGTGTACGCATTTTAAATGAGTTTAAATATTTTGCCACAAAAATTTGTTGCATTTTGTAGCTTGAAAAAAATTTATTTTTATTTAATAATGTATAAAATGAAGACTATCCAACTTTGTTCGTTTGATTATTTTATTTCTGAACCTGAATACTGTTAGACTGCTTCATTTATATCGTTGCTCTTCTGTATTTGTTTATGATACTAATTCGCTTATTAATATTTTCTGCAGATGCACTCCTCTACAAAATCTTGTCATTCAATATAAATGTATTAATTATTTCAAACTAAAACTGTTCAAGTTAGTTGGTAAAATATCGCAACATAAATCACAGAAAATAAAAAATAAATCGCAATGTACGTTTTTTCCAATATCCTGCAGCTCTAATTGCAATATTTTTATTTTTTGCGAAATATATTGCGATATGAATACAATTTCACCAGAGGGCTTGAACAGGTCTATTTGGAAAGAAATCATTCATTTAGATTGATTGGGGTGATTTTGTAAGTGTAAATTTTGTAAAGAAATTAGAAGCACAATAATTACAGTAGAGCAACAAAAAAAGTCGAATAAACAGTGCTTTATGGTTTTCTAGTACTGGAATTACGATATCCTACAAGTATTCAGGTACAAAAGGTGAATAATGAAATGTAAATTGACACTGTATGGTCTTCATTTTATTAATTCAGTAAAATTATTCATCATTAAACATACTGATGTACTTTTTTGTGCCTGAATGCTTTAAACTTTTTAAATGCCTTTAAAATGCATGCAAATAATAAAGTTTCACTCTGTTATATACTGTGAAATGTGTACGTATTTTCAATTGTTGTCCTGATCAACTCTAATTCTAACTCAACACTGCATATCCTGCGATGTGACTATTGCAGATGCACACACATTGCGAAATCGATGCTGAAGCGATGTATTGTGCAGCCCGAATAAACATAACACCTTTGCCTTGATGTTTACTGATTGATTGATTGATCTATGTACTTACTGAAACACGAGGCGTAACAAATATTTTACATTTCAAAAGTCTGACTTTTGTTCTAGATATAATTGTTTCTTACAATAAAGAAAACTCACAAAAAATAACTTAAAACTGCATTCACTTGATCAAAAAGTCAACAAAAACTGATGAAATTTTTTTTAAATATATCAATATAGAAAACACTTCAGTTAAGAAAATATTTCACAATTTCATTTATTCCTGTAAAGACAAAGCTGAATTTACAGCACTATCACTCATTTCACTTGATTGGGCAATGCTCTATATTTTCTGGAAAACACATTTTTCTTCCAGAATTATTTGGTGAACAGCTTTTAATTGCCAAGACAATATTTTGTAACACTACAAATGTATTTACAATCACTTTTGATGAATTTAACGTGTCTGCTGAATACAATTAACTTCTTTCAGAAATAAAACCTAACCATTTGATAAAATAAATGTTCCTTCAAAACTCTGAAGTATACCGAGCTCCAGCAGAAAATGACCTATGAGCTTCGCTGTAGGCGTACTGGTAATTGGAAGTCCCCCAAAACTTGTAAACGACTGCTATTTAATCAGAAGTAAACCAGCTGCACACAAGGCTATCATGCTGTCCAGTATGTCACACAAATATGTAAAGACCCCCGGCCCCCCAGATCACCACTTTAGATGCATGAACACAGTGGTAAGTAAAATCTATCTCCAGCACCAGTTTTCCTTTCAACGTGAAACCAAACGAAACAAAGAACTCTTTATGTCTGAATTAACATATGGCAAAAGTAAAACAAGAATAGCTGACTGACATCAAACAAGTGGCTGGAGAGGATGAAATAACAGAGATCTATTAAGTGCATCTGACTGCAGTATTAAATTAGACAGATCTGAGAAATATAATCTTTTTTTCTGCCTATGCTGCAACAGTCCGAACCCTCCTGCTTATTAAATCACCCTGGGCAGAGAAAGATTTAACCAAATCAGACAAACTGATCCCACCAATTAGGAGCAGCGTAAATCTTACAATTGAAAACAAAACAGGCCATTAGGGACTAATCTACTAATGTGAGATCTATTATTTCAATTAAAGAAAGGCTTGTGAAAACACAGGTGTTTGCCTACCTTGCTCAAGGCCTTTAAATTTTTACACATCTTAATGAAGTAGTCCCCTAAAAAGGCTGATCGTCCAAAAAAAAAAACAATGCAGGACAGGATAATGTGGAGGAGTATCTCAATGAGCATGCAGTCAGCACAAAAGTAGGAAAGCAACTTTAATTTCTTTGGATCTGACGAGAAACATTATGTTCCATTGAAAGAGTGTTATGGTTTGGGGGATGTTTTCTGCAGCAAGAGTCGTGCCTCTATACAGCCACATGGCAGAGCGAATGCAAATTTTTATCAGAAGATCCTTCGGCAACAGACAGAGAGAAGAGTGGAGCAAGATTGCACTAGAGCAGTGTGAGAGACTGTGGCCACAGATGTGCTCAAGTCATTCACAGTAGGGCCATGTACACCCACTACTATCTTATACTAGTTGTAACCTTCAGAAATATTTTTATTTTTATTTATTTAGTTGAAGTGCCCTAATTATTTTGTAAAAGACTATTCTAGAATGGTAATACCTTAATATTTTGTACACAAAAGATTGCATTAAGGGTGACGCCGTGGCTCAGTGGTTAGCACTGTCACCTCACTGCAAGAAGGTCGCTGGTTCAACTCCCAGCTTGACCTGTTGGCATTTCTGTGTGGAGTTTGCATGTTCTCCCGTGTTCATGTGGGTTTCCTCCGGGTGCTCCGGTTACCTGCACAGTCCAAAGACGTGCACTATAGGTGAATTGGATAAAGTAAATTGGCCGCAGTGTATGGGTGTGAATGTGAGAGTGTATGGGTGTTTCCCAGTACTGGGCTGCAGCTGGAAGGGTATCTGCTGTGTAAAACATATGTTGGATAAGTTGGCGGATCATTCCGCTGGGGCGATCCCTGATTAATGAAGGGACTAAACTAAAAAACAAAATGAATGAAATTGCTCTCCATTTTTTATTTGATAGCTGAACTCAAATGAACAACAATCATATATCATTCATTGACTCACGGCAGATGTCTGGTATAGGCTTTATATATATATAAAACTTAAATTTAATTCTGTTCCCCATCCCAAAGCTATCATATGACTTCAATGGTTTAGTCTTGATAAAGAGATCAATTCACATGAACTGCTTTTGAGCCAATTTGTTCATCATTTTTGAAGCTTAAAACTGTCTGTTGCTATTAATGGGGTATATGCACATGGACTTTTAATTTCAGCCAGCCTCAGCGCTTCCAGTGAACTGTATTTCTATTGACATGGGCTGGTATAAGACTCTGACGGTTTGATAACCTTGGATAAAATATCACAATTTCACTGCATTTTTATATATTTTATTTTGAGAGATTTAAGATATTTTGGAGCAGTAAACATGTCAGGCTAAATAATTCAAATGAATCATTGACTTCTGCTGTCTTCATTAGTTTCTAAAACACAGATTTCCTTACAATTTAAAACCTCATTTTTGGAAAAAAAAAATCTTACACATACCTTAGGAATGGTATAGCAGAAAATTTTGGCAGTTTGGAAAAGTCAAGGTTTTTCAATAGGGGTTTTGACTTTTCCAAACTTTTTTTTCATAAAACAGCCATGTTATCTTTACTGCCAGATAGATACATGATATAAAGTGGGTCTCTGACTGGCCAAGCACTGCATTAAATTAAATTTTCCTCCTCAATGTCTTAAAAAAAAAGACTTAAGTTTATATTACCCCAGTATTTTCAATGGAGTTTCTGCACTCGCCTGCTGATCCTGACGGCACTTGTGGTAGCACTGTCTTTCAACTAAAAGAATGCTTAAGTCCATTTAACTGAATGTATTTTAATTACATTACAACATCTGTGCTGTAAAAGGAACTTTACGAAATTTAAAATAGTCACAATACGTTTTCACTGGAAGTTTATCATTGGCTGAAAAACACTAGCTGTACATA
>NW_026613923.1:0-15072 GCF_903798145.1 Danio aesculapii | reverse complement strand
CCAAACCTTCCCCAAACCCTGCTGAGAGAGCCAAACCAGCAAATACAAGTGTGAGCACATTCGAAATGAAGCTTGCGGATTTCCCAGAATTGGGTGATTTCACACCCAGCAGCCCTGCAGGAGCTTCTCTGCACCAGGAACCGTCAGTTTGTGCTGGTGCAGTGATGCCAGCAGAGCGTCAGACTTCACCAGCACCCCTTTATAAGGTAACTTTTAAGCTAAAGAACACATTGTTCTGGTAAAGCACAAGCTGTTTAATTTTGTGCTGGCTTCACGTTACAAAAAGCTCTTTGTGTGTATGGTTATACACAATAAATGCGCTATATACAGTTGAAGTCAGAATTATTAGCCCTCCTCTATATTTGTTCCCGAATTTCTGTTTAACAGAAAGAAACTTTTTTTCAACACATTTCTAAACATAATAGTTTTAATAACTCATTTCTAATAACTGATTTCTTTTGTCTTTGCCGTGATGTCAGTTAATAATATTTGACTAGATATTTTTTAAGACACTTCTATACCGCTTAAAGTGACATTTAAAGGCTTAACTAGGTTAATTAGGCAAGTCATCGTATAATTATGGTTTGTTCTGTGGATAATCGGAAAAAAATATTGCTTAAGGGGGCTAATAATATTGACCTTAAAATGGTTTTAAATAAATTAAAAACTTTAAAAAATAAAACTTTACAGAAGAAAAAAATATAGGAAATACTGTTAAAAAAAACATGCTCTGTTAAACATAATTTAGTAAATATTTGAAAAAGAAAATTCACAGGAGGGCTCATCATTTTGACTTCAACTGCAAATGCACATTACTTACTATTACTTCATGACATATTTTGACTTGTTTGTATCCAAATAAGAATGTACCAAAACGAAGAACCAAGTCAGCACAGCAAGTCTCGTCCAGTGGAAAAAGTGTGGGAAAGTGTGACTCATCATCCATTGACCCAGCAGGTGAAGATGTGCAAACATGCCTTTTCAAAATCACATTTGACCCAATCTATTTTGTTAATCCACATAATGCACTGAAAACCTGTATGCTGTTTTGGCAACAATCGGAACTGAAGGGTCATTGTTTTATAAAACAGACATGACTTATTATTTTTCGAATCAAAACATGTTTTATCTGATCAGAAGCTTTGCATTAATCAGCGAATAGGTATTACTGCGTTTACCCATAACTGTATTATTTAAACGAATGTATAGGATTTTTTAAAGTTTCTAATTACAGATGAACTACACAAACTAATATCTGTAAATTAAAAATCAACTGAAATTAGTAATCACTTTTTTATTTTTATTTAAATATGATTGTGAACCATTTTTATGCAGTGCATGTTTATCGGAAAAATGCTGTGAAATATGGAAAAATATTTTTTATTAATTTTGTGTATTTCTGGGTTTATTTTTATTATTATTTTATTAATTTGTATATTTTTGTATATATGTGTGTATAATAAATTGTAAATAATTTAATAACTCATTAACCAATACTTAAATATATATATATATATATATATATATATATATATATATATATATATATATATATATATATATATATATATATAAGTTATTTATTTGTTTGTTTGTTTGTGTTTTTTCTGTGTTTGTTTATTATTTTCTTTATTTTTAATTTATTTTTAAAAATATAAATACATAAAAAAATATAAAATACATTAACCAATACTTAAAACTTATAGCTATTTATTTGTTTTTATTTCTGGGTTTGTTTATTATTTAAATTTTATATACGCATAAATCGTAGTTAATGACTAAGATACATGAACCAATACCTTTATTTATTTATTTATTTGTGGTTATTGCATTTTAATTATTTAATATTTTATTTATTTTTATTATTTTTGTTGTAGGTTATGACTAAAATACGTTAACCAGTACTAAACTTTTATTTATTTGTGTTTTTTTTCTGTGTTTGTTTATTATTTTAATTGTTTAATATTTTATTTATTTTTATTGTGGTTATTGTAGTAACTTGTGTTTATATCTGTTTGTTTATTATTTAAATTATTTATTATTTTGATTGAGATTTTTAAAAATATATTTGTATTGTAATTAATGACTAAATTACAATAACCAATACTTAACTTTTATTTATTTATTTATTCATGTGTTTGCTTATTGTTTTATTTATTATTTATTTAGTTTTTCATGGTAGTTAATGCCTAAATTACATTAACCAATACTTAAAACTTATACTTATTTATTTGTATTTATATCTGTTTGTTTATTATTTTAATTATTTATTATTTAAGTTTAGAATTTTTTAAAATATATTTATATTGTAGATAATGACTGAAATACATTAACCAATATTTAAAACTTTTTATTTATTTATTTGTGTTTATTTCTGTGTTTGTTTATTAATTTAATTATTTATTATTTTATAAATTTTTTATTTTGTATTAATTTTTATTATAGTTAATGACGAAAGTACAACAACCAATACTTAAAACTTATATTTATTAATTAATTTATTTGTGTTCATTTCTGTGTTTATTATATAAATTATTTTATTTATTTTTAATTTATTTTTATTGTAGTTAATGACTAAAATATATTAACCAATACTTAACTTACTGAGTTACCTTATTAACCAATACTTAACTTATTGAGTGTTACTGTATTTATTATAAATCCTATTTTTTGAATTTATAATTGGTTTTTATTTTAAATAAATTTTATATCAATATATTTGTACACATTTTCACTCTAATTCTGCACAGTTTGTCATTTTAAGAATAACATGTTTTTTTGTACTCATTGAATGTTTAATACCACTGAGAAACACATAATGTTATGGAAGTGGTTTGAGCTTTTATTTTTTTATTAAATTGTTTTGTTTAAAAATCAATGTGAATGAAGTTAAATGTATCGTATCCTTTTAAAATTTAATTTAGGTTTAGATCAGGATCCAGCAATATCCAATCCCAGTGGGTCTTCAGCTCAATCCTGGGCAAACATCGCCTCTCAGCCTCCCAGAGTCATCCAGAAAATCCCCAAAGCCAACACATCTTCTCAGGTAAACTTCTGCAGTCCACATCAGCATTTTTTTAAGCATACAAAATAGACACCATCGCAGTTGTTTTACTCTGTCTAGGAGGATTTATCTGCACAGACAGGAGAGCAGAAAACAGAGAAGAAAAAGAGGAAAAGAAAGAAGAAATCAAAGACTGCATCTGACAACACAGAAGAGACACAAGAGGAACATCTCATTCAGCAAGAGCCTCCAAAGTTTGAGGTCTGTTTTTTGTATGATGTTTCAAAAGATTAGGTCTTACAGCTATTTATTTATTTATTTATTTATTTATTTGTAAATTAAAATAAAATGCATATATAAGATGAAATAATTGTAGGTTTTGTTACATTTGAGTCTTTAGTCTTTCAGCTAGATTGTAGTCATTGTTAAGGTTCTCCACAGAATTCATCTCACAAATGTTAAAGGCATACCTGTCAACTTTGGGATGTGAAAATAAGGGATATGCCCACCATAATAAGGGATACCCCCTAAAAAAATCCCCAAATTACTATGTTCTTCTGGAGCTGTTTCATTGTAAATAAACAGTTAAACGGTCAGTAATATGTTTTATTAATATTATTATTGTTCACAAAATAAATATTAATGGTATGCATTAGCAGCAAATAAATTAACAAACAGTTCAGCTTATTAAAATGAAAAGCTATTATAAAGAAATAGAATCAAGTTATTAAATCTCATTAAACTTTTCTTCACTGCATAACTTGCACATTCTGATTAAAGAGCAACGAATAAATCTTCATTTATTTTGCTTTTTTGTTCGATTACATTAAATAACAGCTGTCACTTTAAAAATGCACACATCTAACGTTTAAATGAAGCATTCGATTGCTTTCCTAACTGTTTATGCACATTTAGGAGAGTAAATCAAGAGTAAAAATAGAGTAATTTTCAAATTATATTAAAATCCCAATGGTACAAATTAATTATAGAAGCATATTCACTGTTTTCACTTTGTAACATTTATGAAATTTTTTGTAATTATTGGCTCATGTTGATATTTCCCTAATTTTCTTACATTAGCCCCTTTCACACATACAGACCTTTCCAGAAAATTACCGTCAATTTTCTGGAAAGGTCTGTATGTGTGAGCAGGCCCTTTTTTTAAATACCGGTAAATTCGTTCCGGCTATTTTCCGGAAAGAGAAGTTGTAACATTACCGGTAATTTGCCGGAATGCTGCGCTGTGTGAATGCAGACGGAAGATTGCCGGAAAGAGCACATGCCCATCTAGAACGGGCTGACGTGAGACGTCTACTTTAGCCAATCAGAACAGTCAGACGCAATCACGTCCACAGGGTTTTTGAAAATAAAATTGAATATTTTTCCAGACACATTTAACTGCTAGATGTTAGTCAGATAACAATTATGTGTTCCTTCTTATCGATAATTATTTACACAGTTGGCATTAAGATGTTTATGATAAGCCGTTGTTTGTTTACCTTCAAGCTCCTTTTCTGTTTCTTCAAGCTTCAGTTGCTTGACGAGTCGCGTGTGCCCGTGAAGCAGCTGACGAGCGCAGCACACACAAATATTATGTACATCTCGACATGCGAAAGTGTTTCTCTACATGTTTTTATCGAAGTTGTTCACAATACTGATCGATTCATAGAGTTTGTAATGCAGTCAAATGTTTACAAATACAAGCCCAGACGTTTAGAGGTCATTTACCGGTATTTTGGAATGGATGTGTGAATGGTCTTTTCCGGAAAAAGTCCGTAACATGCTCGCCATCGCTTTTTTGAATATACCGGTAAAGTAATTCTGGAAATTTTCCAGATATTTACCGGTAATACTGTGTGAAAAGGGCTATTGTATAGTCAAATTACATTAATATTACATTAAGACTTTATTTATCTAAGTGTTGTTTCTGCAGGATGAAGAGGAGTTTCCAGATCTGTCTCTTGCATTTGTGAGTTCATTTTTTTTTATTAGCAAATCTTGATGGCCTCATTTCATATAAAAAAATAGAAATATTCACTTTTTCAATGTATCCACTGTTGTTATATTGATTCAGGAAGTCAAAGGACATTCGGTGTCTCAAAAAGAAGGATCGTCTCTACATTCTGAGATGAAACACAAAGCCACTAAACCCGCTACTGCCTCCACGGACACTAAGAAAACACAGGTTGGTGAATGTTTCCAGCACAGTGTTTAAACTCTATCAAAACACTTTATTAATAATGTAAAAAGGTGAACACTTAAAGGGATAGTTCACCCAAAAATTGAAAATCTGTCATTTACCTCACCCTCCACTTGTTCGAAGCATATTTGAGTTTTTTTTTTTTCTGTTAAACACAAAGCAAGTTATACTGAAGAATTGTGAGGGGAAAAAAACATTGAATTATTTTGGTCCTACTATGGATGACAGTGCCTGCTTTTTTTCAATTTTTTTCTTGTATTGTGACAGAAAGAAAGAATGAAATTCATTCATTCATTCATTGATTCAATTCAATTCACCTTTATTTGTATAGCACTTATACAATGTAGATTGTCAAAGCAGCTTCACATAAAAGGTCATAGTAAATTGGAACAGTGTAGTTCAGTTTGTAGTGTTTAAACGGTGTAGTTCAGTTTGTAGTGTTTAAACAGTGTAGTTCAGTTTGTAGTGTTTAAGATGATGAACCGTCCCTTTTGAAGTCCCTCAAAATTTACTGTGTTTTTCTAGCTCACATTGTTTTTCTTAAAGTGAATAACTGTATGCTGTTTTGGCAACAATAGGAACTATTTTATTATTATTTTTCAAATCAAAACTTAATTTATCTGATCAGAAGCTGCGCATTAATCAGCGAATATGTATTGCTGCGTTTACCCATTACTGTATTATTTAAACAAAATGTACAAAGTTCATAATTACTGGTGAACTGCATACAAAACCTAATTGATATAAATTAATAATCAAATTAAAAAGTTTTTCGGCATAAAAATAGTTATGGACCTTTTTTAGTTTTCAGTTTATCAGAAAAGGGTTGTGAGATATGAGGAAAATTATTACATTTTTTTTTTAAATTGTTTTATTTATGTGTTTGTTACACTTACATGAAAGCACTTCACATAAACACCTTAATTATATTATTGTCTATTAAGGCAAATAACTACATTACTGATGTCCATGTAAACGTAGTTAGTAGTGTCTTCGAAGATCCAGAAGGGCATCTGCTGATTTGATTCAGAAGGGCACTTTTTTTTGTCAGACGGCTCACCGGTCAGGTATACATCCGTGCTAAAATATCAAGGTGAAAGTCATCATAGCTTGCGTTGTATAGACCCAGTGCCCAACCCAACTTTGAGAATAGATTAACGGCTATATAAAAACCATTTTTTGTACCAGGCTGTAAACATGTTTTTATCAACTGTAAAATTGGCCAATTTAGCATTGCAGTCAGTGAAGTTCCTGGAGCCAGCCCCTAAAGGCCAGTCGATGAATTGCAGTTTCAGTTACTTCCATATTGGCTTCACGAGGGAGAGCGGGATGTTGCCGCTTGGTATTAACATGTCTCCATAGTAACCCGTATAAACATGTCCACAGAACAGGATTTGCAAAGAAACTGCAATTAAAAGATCTGTTCCAACTTTCTGTGATCAGCTGCACCTCAAGAATGAGTTTTACAAGTTTAAAAGTTTCTTAAAACAGAGCATGTTTGTAATAAAGTAAAGACTGTAAGATTCGCTATGTAATTCAGAACCTCTGGAATCACCACAGCTGCATGGTTTCAGTAAATGTGTGTAAACTGCAAACTTGGTAATGGCATTTGTGTGTGACTCATCGTGGCAGAAAGCCTTGAACAAACTCCACCACAAAAACATCATCGTAAAAAAAAATCCAACTAAATGAGCCTCACAATTGATTCTTATCTCAGCAGACCAGTCAGAAGAAGTCAAAAGTTCCTGTACAGCTTGACCTCGGAAACATGCTGGCATTTCTTGAGCAGAAGCAGCAGTCTCAGAAATCCAAACAAGACCAGCGGCCGGTAACACTGACAGGTAAATGCCTGAGCAGTTAATGTGGATACACTTTGCTTTTCTGAGTGATTTAATAAAATTAAATATAGACGTTATACACAACTATGATGTTAGTAGTTTTGCAGATTTTTAACATTTACATTTAGTCATTTAGCAGATGCTTTTGTCCAAGGTGACTTACAATTGAGGAGGCGTTCAGCGATTCAACAAGAAGAGGCAATAAACACAAGATGTGCTAATTATACTAAGGAACTGTTAGTACTCTGAGAATTTAGTACTAGAGCAAGTTTTTCACAGTATTTTTCTGTTGTTTTTTTTTTCTTCTGGAAAAAAAGTCTTTGTTTTATTTTGGCTAGAAGAAAAACAGTTGTACCTTTTTTTTAAACTATTTTAAGCTCAATATTATTAGCTCCCCATAGCAATATTTTTTTTGATTGTCTACAGAACAAACCACTGTTATACAATGACTTGCCTAATTACTCTAACTTTAACCTAATTAAGCCTGTAAATGTCACTTTAAGCTGTATAGAAGTGTCTTAAAAATATCTAGTTAAATATTATTTACTGTAATCATGACAAAGATAAAATAAATCAGTTATTAGAAATGAGTTATTAAAACTATTACGTTTAGAAATGTGTTGAAGAAAATCTTCTCTCCGTTAAACAGAAATTGGGGGAAAAATATACAGCAGGGCTAATAATTCTGACTTCAACTGTATATCAAGTACTATTCTGTGTGTTAGTTGGAGGAGCTCTGCCTGTCGTCCACAAAGAGCCTTCAGTCCAGAAGAAGCAGTGGCAGCAGGAGAAGACCCCGCACAACCCGCTGGACTCCACCTGTCCTTCAGTGAAGAAAGGAAAACAGAGAGAAGTCCCCAAAGCCAAAAAACCAACACCACTCAAAAGAGTGAGTCCATTTTGCACTTAAATTTACCTTGAAAATGTATGTGATGTATGTGAATGTTTTCTCTCTCAGTGTGTGTGGTTTTTCTAATGCCATCAGACAGAACTGAAATTGCATGTATATAGATCAAGTCTGAATTATTATCCCTCCTGTGAAGATTTTCAAGTGATGTTTAACAGAGCAAGGACATTTTAACAGAATTTCCTATAACATTTTATAAAAATTTATTATTATTTTTTTAATTTGCTTTGAATTTTTACTTTTTTTAAATTTTTAAATCATTCCTCATTCATTTTCTTTCGGCTTAGTCCCTTATTTATCAGTGGTTACCAAAGTGGAATGAATTACCAACTATTCCAGCATATGTTTTACACAGCGGATGCCCTTTCAGCCGCAACCCAGTACTGGGAAACACCCATACTCTCTCATATATATACACACACACACACACACACACACACACACACACACACACACTCATACACTACGGCCAGTTTAGTTAATTCAATTCATCTATAGCTCATGTCTTTGCACTGTGGGGGAAACCCACGCGAACATGGGGAGAGCTTGCAAACTCCACACAGAAATGCCAGCTGACCCAGCCGGGACTCGAACCAGCAACCGTCTTGCTGTGAAGTGACAGTACTAACCACTGAACGCCCTTTTAAATCAAATGTTATTATTGTTTATTTGTTTATTTATTTAACAGGGACATGCACAACAATACATTGGCCTTAAAAAGAATTAATAATAAAATATCTTTGTGCCAGGCTTCAGCAAAAAAACTGCTATTTTCCACCTGCAGACCCTAGGCCGGTATATCTTAAAACACTCAAAAAAACAAACAAACAAAAAAACATGCTACAACTTTAAAATGTATATTAAATTCAATTCACCTTTATTTGTATTGCGATTTTACAATGTAGATTGTGTCAAAGCAGCTTCACATTGAAGATCATAGTAAATTGAAACTGTAGTTCAGTTTTCAGTGTTTAAGTTCAGTTCAATGTGGTTTAATATTCACTACTGAGAGTCCAAACACTGAAGAGCAAATCCATAGATGCGCAGCTCTACAGGTCCCGAACCATGCAAGCCAGTGGCGACAGGGGAGAGGAACAAACTTCACCAATTGGCGAAAGTGAAGAATTAAAAAACCTAGAGAGAGACCAGGCTCAGTTGGGCATGACCATTTCTCCTATGACCAAACGTCTTGTGCAGAGCTGCAGTCTAGGTGCCGGAGGCTGGAGAAGCTGGACCTCAGCGAAGACTCGTCTGTCCCTGGAGCGTCACAGGAATCAGTCTCATGCTCTCTACTCCTCCATGACCACAACAGTAGCTGCTCTGCATACGGCCTGGTCCAGAATATGGAAACTTTTGGATCATCTCGTCGCTGGTCTTAGATTGAATCAGCAGCGCTGCATAGTCTCTGGGGGCCTCGGGATGAGTATCCCCAAGTGGAAATAGAGAATAAAGAGAATAATTACCGTATATAAACGAGATGCAGAAACCTGTGTGGAGCACATTCATGTATCATACTGCTAAGTGATGCAATGAGTGTATGCTTTACTAAAAAGATAGGTCCTTAATCTAGTTTTGAACTGTGAGAGTGTGTCTGAGCCTCGGACATTATCAGAAAGGCTATTTTTTCATAGTTTAGGAGCCATAAATGAAAAGGCTCGACCTCCTTTACTCGACTTAGCTATTCTAGGTACTACCAGGAGCCCTGAGTTTTGAGATCTTAAAGAGCGGGTTGGATTGTAGCGAGACAGAAGGTTGGTTAGATAAACAGGAGCTAGATTATTTAAGGCTTTGTAGGTAAGAAGCAATATTTTAAATTCAATACGAAACTTAACAGGCAGCCAGTGTAGGGAGGATAAAATTGGGGTGATATGATCATATTTTCTAGACATATAGGCTCACTATATCACACAAAATTACACACAAACATCTCCTTAGTGTTTACATATTTGCTTGGAAAGGAGCCACTTTTTCTGAATATTATTACCCCTTTAAGAAATGTTTTATCGATTGTCTACAGAACTAACCATTGTTGTCCAATGACTTGCCTAATTAACCTAACTTTCTAATGAAGTTACTTAGGCCTTTTAATTACACTTAATTCCTAATAATAGTATCTTGCAAAATACCCAGAGAAGTTTTAGGTACTGTCATCATTTTGATGAGAAGAAATGAGTTATTAGTGGGGCCAGACAGAATCTGTGAACATTTTTTTTTGCTATTTCTGCTCAGAATTTTGTAAAAAATCTGCAGATTCATATGGAATGATATTGGGATTATCGCAACTTGGGAATTGAATTTCACAGGAGGGCTAATAACTCTGACTTCAACTGTTTTTGAATGTTCTTGTAGTGACAAAATCGCACAACTCTTTAAAAGTGTTTTGAATCTGTATTTGTGATCTGCTTTGTAATGTTTTGCAATCTGAACATTTGAGGTGATTCTCCGGGAAAGAGAGGAGAGGAAACAGAACCGCCTGCTGGAGGAGAGAGACCCGTCCCGTGTGACCACTGAAGGGGGAGAAAAGGAGACCAGTGAAAACCCTTCTGAAACGAGTCTGCCTGACCATGAACAACATGTTGACTCAAGTATGAAACACGTCACTGTAGTGTTTTACATAAGCCATCAATGCTGAGGCTGCTTGGGATACAGTTAAAGTCAGAATTATTAGCCCTCCTAAATTTTTAGCCCCCCTGAGCATCATGGAGAGAAGATTTTCTCAACACATTTCTGGACATAGTAGCTTTAATAACTCATTTCTTTTATCTTTGCCATTATCACAGCACATAATATTAGACTAGATATTTTTCAAGATACTAGTATTCAGCTTAAAGTGACCTTTAAAGGCTTAACAAGGTTAATTAGGCAGGTTAGGGTAACTAAGCAAGTCATTGTATAAGGATGGTTTATTCTGGGGACTATCGAAAATAATACTGCTTAAGGGGGCTAATAATATGGACCTTAAAATTTTTTATTATTTTTTTTTTAATCTAAACTGCTTTTATTCTAGCCGAAATAAAGCAAATAAGACTTTCTCCAGAAGAACCAATATTATAGGAAATACTGTAAAAAAATCTTTGTTCTGTTAAACATCATTTGGGGAATATTTGAAAAAGAAAAAAATGGAGGGCTAATAAATTTGACTTTTAGTGTATGTAATATTGTAATATTTTCTTTCTTGATCTCATCAGTGTTTTTGAAATGTATTGGTAAATGGTAATAATGACCTGTTTTAGATACTGATGACAATGCTGAAGACAGTGGTATTAAGGATTCAGAAATTGAGCAGCCTGGTTCACCCTCTGATGACAAGTTAGACGACGGCCTGTCAGAAAATCCAGCGCTACAAACCGAGATTACCAATTCCATACGCAAAGTTCCCAAAATCCACAGCAGGAAGTTCAGAGAGTAAGAAAATCGGTTTCTTATTTAATTTCATTCATTTATTTATTTATTTATTTATTTATTTATTGTTTATTATTAACAATATTATTTGTATGCATTTTTTTTTTTTAATAATTTTTTTTTTGTGGGGGGGGGGGGGGGGGTTGTTTATAAAGATTTATAGATTTGTTTCTTTTTCTTTTAGCTTTGCGTTTTTCTTCGTTTTTTTTTTTTCGTTTACTTTCAATTTTGTTTTGTTTTCTTTGTTATATATTCAAGTTTGTTTTTTATTCTTGATGTTTTTGTTTTTGAGTGTTGTTTTTGTTGTCAAGTGTTTTTCAAGATTGTTACTGGGCCTATATCAGTAAGGAGGTTCAACCAACTCAGAGTTTAAACTTGAACTCTGAGTTGGCCTACCGAGAGATTAAAAACTCAAGAGTTTTCGGTTTCAGAACAGCTGATCTGAGTTAGGTCAATCTACACCACGGCTATAAAAAAGCATTTTCAATGGAGCACAGATATTATGAGTCACCATGGCAACATCTGAAAAATGAGATCAACATTTTTCTCAAAGTTTCTACAACAAAACTAGAATGCATATAACCTTAACTCAATATTCAGCGGAAATGTTTAATTTAAGGTTCCCACTTTTACACACATTGATCAGTTTAAGATAACATTTCTAAAGTTGAGTTTTTAATAGATTTAAAAGTGCACTTGTGTGTGTGTGTGCGTGTCTGCCTTTATTATTGATCAAGTGGTAGAGGTTGATATGACATTTAGAATGTAAGCAGAACTAATAAATAGTTTTTAGAATCAGTAATAATCCCATTAGTCTAATTACAGCAGATATCCCTGTCAAAGGTCAGTGAATTTAAGCTAATTAATAATTTTTTTTCAATAATATTAAAGGTAAAACTTAAAACTATGGTATTGAATCTAATTGTAATTTTCCCTAAAAAGGACAAGCCATTCTCGAAACTTTGTTCTTTGTGTGACTGAAATGTAGGCAATGAATGACTAAGGCTAAGGCAAGAAATACTGCTTCGTCTTTAAAAAAAAAGGGGAGGAGATTGACAGAAACTCTGAGTTTAGAGATAAAACCTGCTCCTGACCAGGTTAGGTTCACAGAGTAAGTTACCACGGTAATTGATTCTGAATTACAGTTATCTCTCTTTCAGAAACAGGCTTGACTTACTCTGCTTTCACCAGTTTGACAAACCTGCCATTTTGAAACCGAAAACTCAAAGTTTCTCTTATTTCAGAGTTAACATACTCTGAGTTTCCACTTAACCTCCTTTCTGAAACGGGGCCACTGTTGTTTTTTATTTATTTTTCATCACTTTGTTTGTTTTTATTATGCATTTTAGTTTTGCTTTTTTCAATTCTGAAACGTGTATATATATATATATATATTCTTGTTGTTTTAGTTTGCTTTTGTTTGCCCTTATTTTTAAAACTTTTGCTTTATGCTTTGTTTTGCTTTTGCGTATTATTTTAGCTTTTGTTTTGTGTGCGTTGTCTTAATTTTTTTCATTGTTTTGTACTTTTTAGTTTATGTTGTTTTGTTTTTTTGTTTGTTTTTCATTGCTTTGTTTGTTTTGCTTGTGCAGTTTAGTTTTGCCTTTTTAAATTCTGAAATATATATATATATATTCAAGTTTGTTTTTTATACTTGTTGTTTTAGTTTGTTTTTTTTTGTGAGTGTTGTCTTAGTTTTGTTTTTTCATTTTGTTTTTTTATGTTTTACTATGCTGTTACTGTGCTGATGTCGTTGTTTAGTTTGTGTTTCGTTGCTTTGATTGTTTTGCTTATAAATTTTAGAAATATTTATTCATTCATTAATTTTCCTTTGGCTTAGTCCCTTTATTAATCAGGGGTCGCCACAGCAGAACCGCTAACTTATCCAGCATATGTTTTACACAGCGGATGCCCTTCCAGCTGCAACCCAGTACTGGGAAACACCCATACACTCTGACATTCACACTCAAACACTAGTAAAGTTTATTTAATTCACCTATACCACATGTGTTTGGACTGTGGGGGAAACCGGAGCACTTAGAGGAAACCCACACCAACACTGGGAGAACATGCAAACTCCACACAGAAATGCCAACTGGCCCAGCTGGCACTCGAACCAGCGACCATCTTGATGTAAGGCGATTGTGTTAACCACTACCCCACCGTGATGCCCCTGACATATATATTTATTCAAGTTATTTTTTGTTTTTATTCTTGTTGTTTTAATTAGCTTTTGTTTGCCTTTTGTTTTTTTTTTCATAACTTTGCTTTATGCTTTGTTTTGCTAAAATATTACCAAAATATTTTTAAAATTGTTTATTGATAACAGATTTTTCTTTTTATTTGTACTAATTCTACAGCTATTGCAACCAAGTGCTCAGCAAAGATGTAGATGAGTGTGTGAGCAGCTTACTGAAGGAGCTGGTGAGGTTTCAGGATCGTCTCTATCAGAAAGACCCCATGAAGGCCAGGATGAAGCGCAGGCTAGTCATGGGCCTACGAGAGGTGCTAAAACACCTCAAACTCCGGAAGGTCAAGTGCGTTATCATTTCACCCAACTGTGAACGCATCCAATCAAAAGGTGGAGTGAAATTACAGCACCAAAGTCACATTGCGATTTGTGTCGCATCTGTAATTGTTTCTGATGGATGTGCTGTTGTTTGACTTTTAGGTGGTCTAGATGAGGCTCTTCACAATATCATCGACACATGCCGTGATCAGGGCGTCCCGTTTGTGTTTGCCTTGTCGAGAAAGGCACTGGGCCGCTGTGTTAATAAAGCCGTCCCGGTCAGCTTGGTGGGCATCTTTAACTATGATGGCGCACAGGTAAAACCAGAAGTCCCTGTTGTAGTTGTGATATTCAATAATACCTTGTATATTAATTATTTTTAAATGAAGTAAATTTTGCTCTTAATTGCTAACCCTGTTTGCCATATGAAACAAAGGCTAGATTTACACTGCAGATCTTGATGGTGTTGTGGTTTCTGGCTGCTTTCTTAATGAATCAAGCTCAGACTGGGGTTATGAATATCAGAAGAATATACTTTATTGGAATATTTCCCAAAAAAGCAGAGACAGCCTGGAGCAGACCCATCTCTAGTCTCACTCCAGGACAAATCCCATGTCCCTCAAATTTGCTATGCCCTTTATCCTTGCTTCCTCCCACCTTTGTGTTTTCATAGCTGTTTACTGGTTCAACAGGCCTCTCCCAGCTCCTACTCTTTTACGACCCCTATTTAAAGACCCCTCTTCTTGTTGGCCCTTATAATTTACAGATCTAATATAATCATCACCGTTTTTCCACATACAGTTCACATTTGGTAATCATGACTAGTATCTATGTTTCAAACATCTAAACTGGACTCTTCTCTCCCATACAGTATGTGTCTTTTCAAATATACATGACAGTTTCAACATGTGTTGTATACATTTCATGCCTTTCTGACACAGATGGTTCTCAGTGCATTCCCAAGTCCTCTCTCATGCTCTTTTATGACCCCTTTGCCTTAACCGATCACCTGTTTTCAAAGATATATAATGGCAGATACGTAGGGCCCTCCACTCACCCAATTAAATGTCTTCATATAGGTTTAGTAAATAAAAATCTTCTTCAATGGTCAGTTCCGGTTTTATTACAGTATCTGATTTATTATTGTATCTGTTTTTTTCTGACACATCTGATTCATATCAAATACATTTACACATATGAACGAGGCCAAAG
>NW_026613922.1:0-15182 GCF_903798145.1 Danio aesculapii | reverse complement strand
GATATTGTCATACAGTACACAGTGGCGTAGCCACACGGGGCCCCCTAATAATGATTATGCCAAGCAAATTCAGACCTTATTGTCCTAATTAAATAATAAAAAAGTCAAGGCATGATTATATTTTATTTTGGTAAAATGAGCGTAATCTAGAGGCCTTTGCCTTTCATATAAACCACTTCTGATACCAAAGGATCAACTAAAAGTCAAGTTATTATTTGTTGTTCCTAAAACTTGGATAGGTGACAAGACTTCTGTCAGGTAGTGTTCAAGCCAGATGTAAGCTGCATTTTGCTGCATCATGTATCATCATGTATCATGGGTGTACATTATCATGCTTATAACATTGCTGCGTCTTTTATGCTATAAGTAAATAACTGGTTGAATAAAATACTTGTGTTTAAATAATTGGGGAAAGAGAGACTGATTTGAGATGAAACTCATCCTTTTATTCATTTTCCTTTTGCTTAGTCCCTTATTTATAATGGGTTGCTATAGTGGAGTGAACCACCAACTATTCTGGCATATGTTTTATGCATTGGATGCCCTTCCAGCCACAACCCAGTAACTGGGAAATAGAGGTCTTCATTCTGAATAAAACGCATTAGTGGTCGCTAACTCTGGGGTAATTTAAATGGCAGCAGGCGGGCTAACAATATAGCATTCCGGAGTCCTGACGTCATTTCGGAACAGCATATCTGTGATTTCCTCATTCTTACTGGACACAGGTACAGCCAGTGCTCATGACTGTTACACATGCTGAACTCATGACCACTGCTTTCTGCATGTACGTTTTATTCGTACAGTCTGTGCGCGCATCATTTGCATTATGATCCTTAAAGCGGACTTTATCAACATGGGAGAGCAAGAGTAAAGATGCACTGCCTTCAGTTTGCATTAGAAAGCAGTCAGTTTACTGTCAGAAAACCCACATCAGGCAAATCTGATGTATGGAGGTCTTTTCCATGCGTCATTGATGCAAATGAAAAAAAAAACTACCCTTTTGTACGTTGTGATAATACCTCAAAGTTTTAATCTTTAGTAGTCACAGCACTGGAACATCAGGTTTAAGGCGGCACTCGTGTCTCATGACAAAAGGGGCAGACTAAACTGACATTTAGCCTACAGTCCTTGCAAAACCTATAGTTTTATCTATTCTCGCCCAACGGTCCGATTGGGTAGATAATTATTCTAAGTGGGCAGCAGGTGAACCAAACACTGAATATACGGTGGGAGCAGTCAGGTGCGGAATAAAACCTCGCAGGGATGGGCGGGAGAGGGACTAAAAAATTTGTCCCACACAGACCTCTACTGGAAAACACCCATACACTCTCGCTTCCACATACTCACTCATACACTACGGATGATTAGTTTATCCAATTCACCTGTACCATTATGTCTTTGGACTGTGGGGGAAACCGGAGCACCCGGGGAGAACCCATGCAAACTCTACTCAATAAATGCCAACTGGCCCAGCCAGGACTCGAACCAATGACCTTCTTGCTGTGAGGCGACAGTGCTAACCATTGACTAAACATTACCAGCATGAACGAGATCAAATCATTTTAAAGGAAGTGAGTTTAAAGAAGCCATAGAATGAACAACTGTATAGACTGTACGAAAGCATGGTTGAATAATAGTAGTTCAGTACATGGAAATGTCATATCGAGAGCCGTAAACATAATAGTTTCATCCTCCTCCTTATGTGAATCTCATTTGAGCAAAAGACCATTAAAAAAACAGGAATATAAATTAACTGAAATGCAGACTTTTAAAATTGGAGGCGCACAACTATCGCCCTCTGACTGTTCTTCTGGACTGTTGTGTATTATTTTCTGATTTGTCAATTCCTTCTCATATGACTATTATGCAACCGGTAGACAGCAGGTGTGGATGCTGTCAAAAGTTTTATGCTTTATAGTGTGGGCGGAGATAGTTTTTCTGGACCGCAGTAAAATTGGCATTATAGACGAGGAGCGTTTGCATCCTAAAATGCTGTTTTAAAATGACAACAGCCTAGTGTAAATGCAGTTATAGTTTTGGGAGAGGGATTTTTTTGAATGAAGAACTACGTTGCAATTTCTTAGCACACGTTTAAAATAAAAATGGTCAGTTTCTGCCTGACTTTCCTCTGGAACTCAAAATCTAGATTGTCTAGATCAGGAGTGCCTGCACTTTTTCCTATAAAGGGCCCAAAACACATCTTGATTGAGGGTGGTGGGCTGAAGTTAAATAAACCAAACTATTTCATTAGGTTGCCATTGTAATTTCCTAATGTATTAATACTTAAAAATAAAAAAATTGGGCAACACTTTATTTTGATGGTCTATTTGTTGAATTAAGTTACATTGCATCTACATGCCAAGAAATTCCCATTAGATTATAAGTAGACTGTTAGGTTTGAGTTAGGGTTGAGGTTAGAGTTAGTGTAAGTTGACATGTACTTGCAAAGTTTCTTATAGTCAGTTAAATGTCTGTTGAAGGAGCAGTATCAACAGATATTAACCAGACAGTCTACTAATACATAAATGGACCATCAAAATAAAGTGTTAGCAATAATTTAATCGTATTAATAATTCTAGATATTTTTTACATTTAATAAAGAACTTCTTACAATAAAAACAAATGATCCCATTGAATGGTGTTCAATGCTGAATACATTGAATACACTTGATTTGCTAGTCGAGGATTCTTGCTTTTTTTTTTTTTAAACATTAAATTTAAATATTTCATTTAATTTCCTTTATTTTTTTTGTATCTCAACAATTAAACAAACAAACAAATGATTACGTTAAAATTAGAAATGATAAACTCTGTTGAAGGCATTTGCCCCAAATTCTTCTAATATGGGATGGCGGGCCAAATCAAAGGTTACAATGGGCCAACTTTGGCAGCAGGCTCTAGTTTAGGCATCTCTGGTCTAGATCAATAAATGCATGTCTCTACACTGAAAGTTAGTTTTGAAACCCATTGACTTTCATTATATGAAACATTCTTCAAGATGTCTTTTGTGTTCTTCAAAAGATGACGTGAGGGTCAACACTAAACTAGTGAGGTAAAATCTGACATTGTGTTTTGGCATTTCACCTGATATCTGAAACACTTCACAAACCCTTTTTTCCAGGAGAGGCGGCAGCAAGTTCAGCACGTGTGTTCAAAACAAAAGCTGTCGGCTTCAAAAACCAAGTAGCAGACTTATTCATGCGAACAATAAGACAGTTATCCCTGCTCTCCTTCTTCCTTTTCAGAAAACCACTGATCTCCTGTGAGCCTTCTGGGCTTTCCAACACAGCTTTAATTACTGTCTGCTTCTGGGGTTCAGACCGTCCACATGCTTGTAAGGGAGGAAAGATGTTTGATCAGTCTAGTGAGGTTGTCTTGACTTGCGTGACTTTTTTTGTGCTGCCTGAGTTTTGATCCTTCTTCTGCATCGTGCTTTTCCCTTCCTGTAACCCTTTGCTGCAAACGTACGACAAAACAGAACCTCCCCTGATCTGTCAAGGCATGTTTTTCATGTCACTGCTCTCTGGACCTAGTGATTACCCTCTCTATACCCCAACTTGCTCTCCCACAATGCCCTCCTCGTCGCTTTTTCAGGCTGTTGTCTTCTATGGCTTGGCGGGTTGAATCACTCCATGCGTTTCTGTAATAACTTTGGCGTTGGCTTACTGTAAGTGCCTCAGGGGAGGCTTCTCTCTGCTTTGAGGTCATGCCCATTGAGATATGAGATGACTCTAAGATTAGCCCTGCTGATTTCCTCGTGTGAGATGCGTGGCTAATTGTCACCACAGTGAATTTGACTTGACTCACAGGGAGTTTCAGAGAGTGACTGCTCCTCATCAAAGCGTCATTGTTTGAATGTGAGATAGAAATAGAGGATGACACGCACAGAGTATATGACACAGATGACAATCAAATCCAGATACCATGAGCCCACTCAAACAGTCTAGTTTAAGCGGTGAAAGCTACATCAAACTGAATTGGATCAGCAAGCTGCTTATGTAAAGTAGTTAAACTGTTCTTAGGCTACACCCACATGGCAAGGATTGTGTTCTTTACTTTTGTTACTTCTAACATTTTTATACCCATACTCTTATGTATTGTTTTAAGGATTGTCTGCGTTAGGAATGGATGATGTGGACTTAAAATGATATCACAATATTTTCTGTAATTTATTTTGGTAACAATATTAATGACAATAATTCATATGAATCCACCCAGAGACAAAAAAGTCTTGTATATTTTGAGAGAGAAAAAAAAAGTTCATTTCATTTATTTTTATTTTTATATTTTACAAAATAAAAAGGTCTTCAACCCTTTCATTCATACTGGATGCTAGAGGGCACCTTTGCAAATAAACTCTACATATACTTTACTGAGTATTCATATACTTTTTAGCTATTACTGCAGGAAAGCTACAAGGATAGAGATGATATAAATAGATAAATGGATCAAAAGTGGAGAGAATACACAAACATTTGTGGCAATGAATGAATTCATTCGTTGGAAATATGTGCCCGGGACTACGTTTTTAAGAACCGACAAATAAGCACCCTGGACTATGTTGTCTTTCAGTTTTTGTTTTCACAAATATACTAGTGCATAGGTCTTAAACTCAATTCTTGGAGGGCTACAGTTCTGCACAGTCTTGCTCCAACCCTATCAAACACAGCTGATCCAAATAATCTAGGTGTTCAAAAGAGTCATGAACACCTTCATTAGTTAGATCAGTTGTGTTTGATCAGGGTCGGAGCAAAACTGTGCAGAGCTGCGGCCCTCCAGGAATTGTGTTTGAGACCTATGCACTAGAGGGTGCTTTGCACTTTTTTGACAAACTCAAACACTGGGGCACGTTTTCTCATATGTGCCATGTCTCAGAAATCCACCAAAGGCCACTGTATACATTTCTGTGCATATTAGCATCCTTCTCGTGTGCGTCCATAATAGAAACTGGTAAGCTTATCGTCATGCATAATATATCAGCTTGATACTGACTTACTCCCCCTTCCCTAAACCCAAACGATAGTGTTTTCGAAAGCAATCTAGAAGAGAAAAGTCATTGCGGCAATGTGCTCCTACCGCGACCCCATGCTGCTTCTAGGTTTAATTTTTCTCTGTTTTTTCGGAACTGTCCTTTGTCGGACACAAACCCCGGTCTGCTCTGCCCCACTCCATCTCTCAAGTCTAGCAATGGTACCACCCTGTAGCATTCCTTTTACACATAAAATGCAGCCATATGTACCAATCATATATACTGTTTACATATTTCTCAATTTTCAAAAATGTACACCAGGTCACATTTTCCCAATGAGCCTGTGTGGATTTATTATTATTATTATTATTATCATTATTATTATTATTATTATTATTATTATTATTATTTTGTTTGCTTCTGGTCATCCTGGGTATTTCATATGCATAAAATATATAATGTAATGCAATGGTAATTGACCTAGCCTTTATCAGTGTACTGAATAGTATGAAATAGCAAGTTTTATACTGCATTCTGAGTTAAATCATGTCTAGGTCACAAAATTGAGTTATTTCCACTGATGTTATGAAATGAATTTACAGTAAAGTAAAAGTATTTCAGTAAAGCTCTTGTGGTAAACTGAGATTTTTACAAGTATTTTGCAAATGTATTGCTCATTCCTATAGTCTGCATCCACATGCAAACAGGAAAACTGGGTTAAAACGGTGTGATACATATGCCACACCTATATGTGGAGCTGTAAACTAATTCAGACAGCCGCAGGATACACTAAAATCACAGAAGAATACAGTGAGCTTGGGTTGTTGCAAGAAAGGAAAAGATACAGCTCCTGGAAGTTAACAAAAATATAAAATTGTTTATATTATTTATGAAATAAGCTATTACATTGTGATTTATTAATGTGTATTCCTACTCTAAATCACAGTAATGTAATATATTTTTTGAATATATATATATATATATATATATATATATATATATATATATATATATATATATATATATATATATATATATATATATTTAGAGTAGGAACCACATTAATAAAACATAAAAAAATGTAAAAGATATATTTTATTGTACAATGTCACAAAAAATGCTATATCAATATAGGCATGCCTACGTATCCACTAGACTTTACAGTTAAAAATTATGTTTCTTATAATAAATCTAAAATAAAACTGCACAAACAGCATTTTTTTTTTGATCATTTGACAAATTGATGCATAAAGTACAGTTGGGAATTCAAATTAAAGAGGTCAACACTGACACAATGGGCTTTAAATCAATTTAATGTGTAGAAGATTTATTTTTTATTATGTATTAATTTTTAGATCAGTTCTATGAGCAGTGTTTTCTTTAGATAAAACTTAATGGCCATTATGCACTAGGCTTGTGCCGGTATTCGGTAATGCGATAAATCACGGTAATGAATATGCACGATATTGTTATCGCGGGCACTTCAAAATACCGTGAAAAATAATAGATCCGAATTTATATTCTTAGAACGCGCCTTAGCTTATTTTCCATCAACCGCTTGAAGAAACACTGCGTATATGCTGCGCAGAACTGATGCGCACTCTGATGTAAACAATCCCCACATGTAGAAGCCCTGTGTGCGCAGTGCGCGCCGCCGCTGCCACCGCACTATAATCCTCACACGCAGGCCATCTGGCAGACTGGGCACTTTCCCGGTGGGCCGACGTACTTTTTGGGCCGGGCTGATCATCGTCTTATGATCTGATCGGCCCATAAAAGGCTTAGCAGCCTATCGTTTTTTTTCTGCCTTATTGATTGACGCTGCTGTGATCTGTGACTCTCTGAAAGTAGATGCTTTTTTCCCCGGACAGACAGACCGGGCCGGCCCATGTGACACCCTGCAGCCCATTGGCTCTTTTCGCTATTGACATTGGGCTGGCCCAATCACAAACTCCTATTTTGGACTCCGTGTGAGCGTGCGTCGTCTGTGTGTATTTGTCAAAATAGTCGAGAGTCAGAGAGAAGAAACGCAAGGGAGGCGCAGAGAAATCGCGAGAAATACACCGGCGTTTCATTTAGCGATTCTGAAAAGTTCTCTGTTCATTCTCGTACACGGCTAAAAACGCAAATCACGTGACCAGACACTCTCTGCCCAGAACTGCAGCCACTAGTTCAGCGGGTGAGCATAAACCCCAGGTCAGAGTATAGTGCATGTCAGACAGTTCATCTGCTGGATGATCTCATCTCACTATAGTTGTTAAACGTGATATTGAATTCATCTTGTTGTCTCTATCTAACAATTCTTATGTCTTTTGAATCACTTGTTCTCAGTTAACTGTTTTGGCTGAGTGCAAAGATAATATATTAATTTATGTAACCACATACACTGATTCTGCACATTGACTGATTGCTAACCTTTATCGTTTAAATTTAATGTACGTTATACTGTTATAATGGCCATTATTGGTTATTAAAACTGATATTCTGCAAAAGAGACAGGGTAAAGTTCATTCTTTTCAATGGAAATGAAAGGAGACAGTTATATTTAAGCCCTGTTTTGTTATAAATATGCAGTGTGAAGATGATGCTCATAAAAATATGCAGCTACACGAGGCTGTTTGGTGTCTGTTAATCATAATATCAAAATGAAACAAATTTGACTTCTATTATGTTTTCATTGTTTAGATAGTGAAACAGCAAGCAGGATGAGGTGAAAGAGGTTAAAATGTAACACTGTTCCCTTTGAAGATTTACCCATGCATTAGCAGGCAGTTTTTGTTATGTTTATTATTGAATATAGGCTGAGTGAATAGTGTATTGAATAAGCTAAATTGGCTGTAGTGTATGAGTGTGTGTGAATGAGTGTGTATGGGTGGTTTCCAATATTGGGTTGTGGCTGGAAAGGCATCTGCTGCATAAAACATGCTGGAATAGTTGGCAGTTCATTCCACTGTGGCAACCCCTGATAAATAAGGGACTTATGCGAAGAAAAATAAATGAATGAATAGTGTATTTTTTTAGAACTCAACAAATATCTTTATGGACAGCATACAGAAATTAAATTGAGATTAAAGTTTGTATTTATTTATTTATTTATTTATTTCATATATATGGCTTTTGTGTTTTATAGAATATGAGTTGATAAAAATATTGGACATGCATAGATAGATAGCATTTTGATTGAATTTAGTGGGCCGCTCTGGCCCAAAATGCCAGGGCCGATTTTTTTGCCCCAGTCCAGCCCTGCTCACACGAAGAAGAAGCATGGCGGAAGGAGGAACGCTGCCGACAATTTATCCCCCTTCAAAAAGGTTAAAGTCTGAAGTTTGGAAATATTTTGGGTTCCAAAAAAATGCAGAGGGATTACGAAGACGGTTTCCCTTTTGCACATTCACTTTGATATAATTGCTCAAGTTTACTTTTATATTGTGTATTGTTTTATTTATATTTATTTGTATTTAAATGTTTGAAGTACTTTTAGTTAATTAAAAAGTTATTAAAGTTTTGTTATTGAAGTTTTTTGTGTTTTTTTACCTGTTTCTCTAGTAAAATTACAATATCGTGATAATACCGTATACCGTGATAAAAGCTCAATCAATTAATCGCAGCATGAAAATGTGATACCGGCACATGCCTATTATGCACTTTTGATTTAGGTGTTTTCCTTCTGTCAATACAACATCGTGAGATTTAATCTGTAGGTTTAAAAACAAAGCCCTTGAGTTGTCAATGACCAGGCAAATACTATTCACTATATCTATGTAACCTTCATATTATTAGACCTTTTGCTTCTTTAATGATTAATTTATTACATGAAAAAAGCATTTTTTTAACATACATCCATAACTCTAGGTGTCAGTACAACCTCATGAAGACTTCTATGCACTTTTAGCATAACAGTGGACACTGCGATTTTTTTAATGTGGAAGACTTTCAATTAATATGATATGCCAGGGAAAAAGCATGTATCAGATTGTGTCCAATAATTCTAATTTGTTCTAATTTGTCTAATTTGTTCTTGCATTTTCCTAAATTATGTCTGTGTTGTAATAATTTGGTCCCTAGTTATAGTTAAGCCAAGAACAAATTTGTATAATATGGCCGTGATTTACTAAAACAAGAGAAAAAAAAAATCTTGCGGTAATAAATTCTGAATCCTTGGCTATACAATTAATCTAAAAGAATAAATTGTGCTGACAGTTGACCAAAATGAGAGACTATCTCGTCTCCATACTACTAGATGTCAGTATAAGTTAATGTTTAATTGTTTAATGTTAAATTAAGGGTAACACTTTATTTTGATTGATTTGAGTATTAGTAGACTATCTGCTTAATATATGTTGATACTGCTCCTTCAACAGACAATTAACTGGCAAAAAGAAACTTTGTAAGTACATGTCAACTTACAATAACCCTTACCCCAACCCCAACCTAACAGTCTACTTATAATCTAATGAGAATTAGTTGGCATGTAGATGCAATGTAACTTAAATTCAACAAATAGACCATCAAAATAAAGTGTGACCAAATAAAAAAGAAACTCTTCAGTAATTTACATTCCAATCAATAAAACTGAAAGTGTACATAGAACACAGCTAATAAAACAATGAATTGTTATAAATATATTATAAAGATGAGAAAAGAAATTAAGAGAATTCCCTAAATATTTCTGTAAAGGTTCAGTGACAATGAGGCTGAAATGATTCAGAGAATTGTTTTGCAAATTGGTTCACTGAATGGTCTGTACAGATTTACTATGAATCAAGAGATATTTCCAATGTTTCCTATATGAGAAACATCTAGGGCTCTATTTTAATGATCTAGGTGCAAAGTCTAATGCGTATGGTGCAAAAGCATTAAGAGTGTGTCTGAATCCACTTTTGCTGGACTGAAAAATACGTTCTGTACCCTGGCGCATGGTCTAACAGGTTTGTGCTTATTCTCTTAATGAGTTATGGGTGTGTTTTGAGCACAATGTGCATTAAACCAATCAGAGTCTCATCTGCCATTCCTTTTAAGAGTAAGTTGTGTCGCGCTATGGCGCATTTACTGTTTTTGTGGCGGACTCTGTAAGTGGAAAAACTAAATGCTTCACTAGCGAGAAAACAGTTAAAAAGACTATCTGCAGCAAGGATAAAGAATGAGCCTCCTTCATTCGGCCTCTTTACTTTCTCTTTACTTTTTACTTTTTTCTAAATTCCAGCAAATGAATAAGTGAGAAATAATAATAACTAAGTGTAGTCAGTTATAGACCAGCTTTTACCTGGTCAACTGCATGGTCTGTTTCAGTTTCTCAGAATAGCAATGTGCCTTAACACACTTCCTTTATATACTGACACACCTGGAGTCCACAAGGTAGCGCAAATGTGTTTGCTATTTAAACAACGTGGCACAAAACATGAAAATTAGTGTTGCGCTGGTCTGAAAATAGCAACAAATCATGCCAAATGCGTCTTGCACCTTATTGCGCTGGCTGTATGATAGAGCCCCTAAAAAAAAAAATGCTCTTTGGATTATTCACTCAACCTTGTTACTAAAACAATATTATTAAAACCACTAAGCTGCTGTCATGCTAATGTTAAAAATGGTAGCATTTCCAATTTGGGTTCTTTTAGTCAAGATCCGCCTCTCTTTCCCTCTTTATTTTATTCTCCTCTCATATGTATTTTCTGTCTTCCTTTGTATTTATATCCCGGCCTCATGATTTCTCACACTCTGACTAATATTAATCATTTTAATTGTCACTTTGACTTCCTTCACACAAATAGTAGATGCTGAAGACGAGCCATTTTCTGCATCTAACAACCCCATTATATTCTGGGATAAAGGATAGCTGTAGGCGAAGAATATCTTGGAAGCATAACTCACTCTGTCTGCGCAGACAGACAGCGGCTGGTGCCAGACTCCCAGCCTCTCGCTCTTTACGTCCGCTGCCCCCAGAGAAAGCAGCAAGGTCCCATTGATAACTCCAGTGAGACCTGTACCACTAGCTATTAATTTATATTAGCTCAAATATAGCGCCGCTGATTTTCTCTCCTAGTCCTCTCCGTGCATCTGTGCCTCTTGGATTAATGACTGTTTTCTTTGGCCACAAAACGTATTTCACCGTCTATATTTGCTAAATTTGACATGACAAACGGCAGAAACAAGAAAGGACGCTCCTGCGTTTGACATTTGAATGGAAAATCTCGGCTTAAGCCAGCAGCTTTATAGCGCTGTACACAAGACTGGCTTGAAAACATAAACAGGATACCGGCGCAACCTTAAATGACATTATGTATGAACGTGATGTAACGAGACATGTTATTGCTGCAACACTGTTTATCTGGCCTACTTTCTATTCTACCCACGCTCTGCTACCGTTTATTATCCTCAGGTCTGAAGTTTACAAAAAAGGGTAAATTCCTACAGCGTAAACAGTAGATGTAAGTAAACAGTAAAAATAAACAGTAACAAAACAAACAAAAAAAAAAACAATAAAAAGGTCTGATGTTCTGTGAGAGTTTGTTGTAGCTCAAGGGCACTGGATTGTATTGTCTGCTGATTCCTGTGGTTTACTTGATGATCTGTCGTCGTGGCTCTGTCACCTTCCTGTGTTAACCCTTACAGAGGTGGACAAACTGGATTTTTATTTTAAACTTGGAGCGGTGAGAATTTCTAGGTTCAATTATGTTTTAAGAATAGAAATAAAAATAATCTGTACTATCATTTCTACAAAAGAAAGCTAAAAATAATTTATTGCTGCACATAGACTCTGACAAAACGTAGCTAAGTACATTTATGTTATTAAAGGTCGACTCTATATTGTATTAATATTCGTATATATATATTTTTTTGTAAAAAACATTCATTTATTCTTTTTATTTTTATTAATAATAATAATAATAATAATAATAATAATAATAATAATAACTATGAACAATTTGAAAAATCATACATGCAGTCCTTAATGCTTTCAATCATACAACTTTCATTCATTCATTCATTTTCCTTCGACTTAGTCCTTTATTTATCAGGGGTCGCCACAGCAGAATGAACCGCCAACTATTTCAGCATTTGTTTTACACAGCGGATGCTCTTCCAGCTGCAACCCAGTACTTGAAAACACCCATACACTCTCACGTTCACATACATACTCGGCCAACTTAGTTTATTCAGTTTAACTATAGCGCATGTCTTTGGACTGTGGGGGAAACCGGAGCACCTGAAGGTAACCCACAAGAACTTGGGGAGAATATGCAAACTCCACACAGTAATGCCTACTGACCCACTGAGCCACCGCACCTATTGGGATACAAAACAAAATATACCTAAAAGTATTTGTTTGTGTTTCTGTCTGTCTGCTATATCTGTCTCTCTGTCTTTCTATCAGTCTATGTCTGTCTGTCTGCCTTTTCTGTCTGGCATTCCCTCTTTCTATTGGTTTCTCTATTGTCTGTATGTTGGCACCTTTCAGTCTGTCTGTTTGTCTTTCTGTCTCTCTTTAAATAATTTTCTTGTCTCTCTCATTATTTTTTGTTTCTAATGGTCCATATATCCGTCCATTTTGTTTCTGTCTGTCTTTTTATCTATCTGTTTATCTACTCTGTCAGTCTGTCTCACTTATTTTTTTTGTTTCTGTTTGTCTGTGTGACTTTCTACCAATTTAAAAGTCTGTGTTTTAAAAACAAATTGAATTGTTTAAAAAAAATTAAGTATTAATGCACAATACTTCTCAATGTGAGACTCATTTGCAAGACCTTCTCTTGAGAGAGAGTTTGCTCTGCCTTACGTCTTTGCATACATTTCAATACTGCAAAAATAGAAGTGTATCCCACTACACAATGTCACACTACACTGCTACTTGTTAAAAAAAGTAGCTTATTACCGCAAACTTGCTTTCAAAACAGCCAAGCTATACTGTCGCTCTGCTCAAACTACTTTCAGTTATTCCCCAACACTGCTTGTCCTGTAATAGTGACAGATGTCGACTGTTGTTGCTTCTCTCAGTTGAAGTGTGTGTGTGTTGTGCACATCTACACACATGCATGCATTTGTGTGTAAGAGAGAGATTGTTCTCCATGGAATAGCACTATATGCAGGTATGAATTATTCTACATTGCCTGCCGTGGAGCTGTGTTGATTGACGTAACCCCTTGTGACGTATCCGCAGTAGAGCTGAGCTTTGTTTTGTGATGCTAAAAAGTGTCAGGGTACGCAGCGAGCACCTCGCATGTAAAGAGAATATCAGATTACATGCACTCTGGGCTGATTGGGATGGACAGCGCAGCACACAGGCTAATACAATAAGACCATTAAATGGGTCTGGTTGGGTTGAACTACTCTCTAAGTATGGCGTACGAATCGCAGGCTCTGCGGTTACAAGAGCATCTGGCCTGAAATTAAATGCACTGTATTCTTTAGCTCTGAGAAATCAGATCTTCAGCGGTGTCTCTGTTGACTCAAAGGCCTTATTTTATCTGCTTGTGTTGGTTCGGTAAAACCAGCAGCCTTGTTGCTTTGCTACTTATTTATTTATTTTGGATGTGTGCCCTATGCGGGTCACCGTGACCTGATTCCTCCTCTGTCTAAACTGTGTCAGGTCTGTGATTTGGATCCAGATGTTTGCCCTCAGGCAGATGAGAGGACGGCTATTTATCCTCCAAGACCGTCGCTCAAAACACTGGCAGAAGATCAAAAACTGAGCAAGCCATGTGTCCTGTTATATCTTCCGAATGCTGTCTTGTTGTTTTTGCTGTTATTGTTTATTCATTTATTTATTTTTGTTCAAGTGTTTATTGTGTTTATTATTATTGTTATGTAATTGTACCAAACTTGTATTTTTTATTGTGTATTAACTAGGCAGGTTAGGGTAATTAGGCAAGTTATTATATAACGATGGTTTGTTCTGTAGACTATCGAAACAAAAAATAGCTTTAAAGGGGCTAATAATTTTGACCTTAAAGTGGTTTTTAAAAAAATTTAAAACTGCTTTTGTTCTAGCCGAAATAAAACAAATAAGACTTTCTCCAGAAGAAAAAATATTATCAGACATACTGTGAAAATTTCCTTGCTCTGTTAAACATCATTTGGGAAAAATTAAAAAAAGAAACAATTGAAAGTGGGTTTAATAATTCTGATTTCAACTGTATGCATGCTAATAATATGTATTATTATTATTATTATTATTATTATTATTATTATTATTATTATTATTATTATTATTATTATTATTATTATTATTACATAATTCACAAATAATAATAGTAATAATAATAGTAATAATAATAGTAATAATAATAATAATAATAATAAGAAGAATAATCCATATCATTAGAATGCATACATTTATAGTTATTATTATTATTATTATTATTATTATTATTATTATTATTATTATTATTATTATTAATATTATTTGTAATTGTCAAATTTGTATTATTTGGATTGGGTATTCTGTAGTAGTAGTAGTAGTAGTAAGAAGAAGAAGAATACTACTACTACTACTAATAATAATAACCCATATTATTAGCATTCTTCTTCTTATTATTATTATTACTATTATTATTGTTCATAATAATAGTAATAATAATAACATTAAATTTGTAAAATCTTTTAGAAATATGTCATCTTTCTGACCTATCACTTTTAGCAGGATTTTGTGCATAATAATATATATTATTACTGTGATTTTGAACTTCTCAACAAGATTTATATGCAAGAGTCTCTCAAGAGAGTTTCCTCTGCTGCAAGCCTGCATGCAATATACACTGTTCAGCACAATAGTGCAAAAATAGAACATTGACACAAACCTCAAAAAAGAAAAAAGAAACTTATATTTCATGGCCTGTTTTATCTTTTGGAGAAATGTCGGGGTTGTAAACAAACTACAAACACCTTCTTCCATGTTACCCATGCGGCTTACCATCAGCTCCAGCTGTGTTCATATACGTTACGGCGGCTTATTTTAAAAGGATATCAGTTCCTCATGAAAACACAGACCGTCACCATCTCATCTCGGAGCCCGTGTCCATTACCCCCTGCTTCTGCTGTCCCCCTATTTACCCCACCCTCCCCCCAAAGTCCTGAAGGTCTTCATGTCCCTCTGCACACCGAATAAAAAGTATCTGTCTGTCTCTTATTTTCTTTCTTTTTTCTTTCTTTCTTTCTTTCTTTCCTTCCTTCCTTCCTTCTTTCCTTCTTTCTTTCTTTCTTTCTTTCTTTCTTTCTTTCT
>NW_026613921.1:0-15177 GCF_903798145.1 Danio aesculapii | reverse complement strand
GTTTCCATTCAAAGATGCGAATTAAATGTATACGCAAAACTGGAATATCCAACACAATCTCATGGCAATTCTTAACTTTTTGATTCAGTGGCTAATTCGTATGAATTCGTACGATTAAATTTGTATAATTTATTACGATTTGCTCATCCCCCAATGACGGTTGGGTTTAGGGGTGGGGTTAGGTGCCACGCCTCCTTTTCAATATCGTACAATTTCGTATGAATGAACTCGTATGAATTCGTACGAATTAGCCACTAAACTGACAAAACGTAAAATACTTACGTTTTATCGTGAGATCAGGCTGGAAAATCGCATAAAAGACGTGCGAATAAAGCAGCGTTCCTATCCAACAAGTCATAGAGAACAAAATCATCAAGCTCTGATTAACTGGTGTTCTGGAGGTCATTAATAATATAATAACACTAATACTAAAATGGTTAAGGCATTTTAGAATGACCAAAACAACATCTCAAATGTTTTACAATGTGCTCCCCTGCTGGTTTGTCCATTCACATACATTTTTATCTTTACATGAACTCTTGTAACAAAATCACATCACACAATCAAATTTTAAATGCACGTATTGGAATTTGTTCGGTAAAAGTTTTTCCATCATAGTTTATGCACATCTTTTCTTATTGAATAAAAAGTTATGCGTGTACATTTTTTAATGTGCATTTTTAAAATCAATGCGCATCTTTTCGTTTACATAAAACAATATTTTTTCAGTATTTCTAATCAAATTATATATGCTTGTTTCTTTGTTTAAAAAATATAAGAACATACAGTTGAAGTCAGAAATATTAGCCCCCCTTTGAATGTTTTTTCTTTTTTGAATATTTCCCAAATTTTGTTGTTTAACAGAGCAAAGAAATTTTCACATAAAAAATATAAAAAATAAATAATAAAAGTAATAAAAAAATAATAAAAATAAACAATAAAAGCAGTTTAAAATTTTTTTAAAAACATTTTAAGTCAAAATTATTAGCCCCTTTAAGCAATTTTTTTGATAGTCTACAGAACAAACCATCACTATACAATAACTTGTCTAATTACCCTAACCTGCCTAGTTAACCTAATTAACCTAGTTAAGTCTTTAAATGTCACTTTAGGCTGTCTTGAAACATATCTAGTAAAATTTTATTGTCATCATGCCATTCATAAAATAAATCAGTTATTATAAATGAGTTATTAAAACTGTTATGTTTAGAAATGTGTAGAACAAAAATCTTCTCTCCGTTAAACAGAAATTGGGGAAAAAAAAATAAACTGGGGGCTAATAATTCTGACTTCAAGTATATTCTCAGAATTACCAATATTTATATTTGGAAGTCCTTTGAAATGGATGAATTGTAATATTCTTAAAATTTCACTCAGAAACTATACACATACGTATATGATACCTCTATGTTTACTTCTAAAAAAACATTAAAACTACATGAATATTAATCTGAAACATCTTCTTTCCTAAAGAAACTTTCACTTTCAGATGGACTTACTGCTTTATTTTTTGCAGGTGTACATTCGTGTTATAATGAAAACTCAATACCAAAAGTATCTAAAATATGGGTAACGGCTAAATAGGTTTTCATTTTTACAGTAAGTTTTATGTTATGTTATGCAGAAATACAGAAAACTTGACAATATGAACTTGTGACACCTAAAAGTGCTCCATGCATACCTGAAATATTCAGAATCCACTCTACATTCATCCAAATATTCCCGCATATGTTTTATGCATAGGATGCCCTTCCAGCCGCAACCCAGTAGAAACGCCCATATACTCTCGCATTCACACATGCACACATATACTACGGCCAATTCACCTATACAGTGTGTCTTTTTGAGGGTAGCTCACATGGAGGAAACCCACACAAACACAGGGAGAACAAACAAACTCTATACAAAAATGCCAACTGGCCCTGACGGGAACTGAACTAGTGACCTTCTTCTTGTGACATGACAATGCTAACCACTGAGCCACCGTGCCGCCTGCTCTATATTCAATTGTAATTTATTATTTAATAGCCGCTTATCTATAAATAATTTGAAAGGAGTCATTTATATGTATTTTGTCTGACCTAAAGTTTTGTTCATATACTAATGTTCTTGATTTAAACAAACTTGCTTCATATTAATAGTCATTCATTCATTTACCTTCGGCTTAGTCCCTTTATTCATATATATATATTCATATATATATACATATCCAGCATATGTTTTACACAGCGGATGCTCTTTCAGCTGCAACCCAGTTCCGGGAAACACCCATACAAACTCATTCACACACTCATATACTATAGTTTTTCCATTTCACCTATGGCACATGTCTTTGGACTGTGGGGGAAACCGGAGCACCTCAGAAAATCCACATGAATACGGGGAGAACGTGCAAACGGCACACAGAAATGCCAACTGGCCCAGCCAGGGATTGAACGAGCGACCTTCTTGCTATAAAGTGACAGTGCTAACCGCTGAGCCACCCTTTATATTAATGTTTCTTTCAGAAAGAAAAACCTGCTTTTCAAGTAATTTTCCTTCTCAAGAAAATGTAGACGTAACAAGACAAAATACTGAGCAAGAAAATCTTTTTATTTGTATTTTTTTTTTACAGTCAATGCACAGGTCAAAGGATAAAACTTCATCTGTTAAGCACACATTTTACTCTCCTCCTTGAAGTGTTTCTTTTCTTTTTGATTTGATAAGATCTGAATGAATAATTATATCCAGCCAGAATATACGGTATATTCAATAGCCTTGCTATTCTGGTGTAGTGATATGTACATGAATACTTTGAAAGTATAGAATTACCCACATTTATTTCATAAAATAAAACTTTTTATTATTATTATTTTCACACCAAGCTTAAAATGAACCAGAAGAGAGTCATAAAAATCCACGACTTCTTCACTTTAATACGTCTTTTGAAGATATCCTTCAAAAACGGCAGGAATTCATTGCTCTCGTCAGTGATGAAGTGCTATAATCTAATATGAGTGTTTTTTGGTTTTGTTTCCCCCATGGCTATTAATTCATGTGATTCAGTCTTTCACAAATGAACAACAGAAGCAAGTAATTAACGGTTCTCTGGTCGTAGTTGGTGTTCTGCCATATTGGCTGTAATGTAAATAATGAGGGACTCGGGCAGAGGAATATGAAACTATTGGGACATGGTTTAATCATGTGCTATTTACTCACTCACAGGCCTCACAATAACTTGCTTAAGTCATTGTGTATGTTAGAGCGCCACCTATTGAGGGAAAGATGCTAATACAGGTCCATATAAATGCTGGGAATCAGAAGAATTCAAGGTCATGACAAGGAGAGAAAGAAAGTTATGTTTTAGTCTCTCAGGAGAAGAGCTTCCTCACATGGTAAGAGCATACACTGAAGTGAAAAGGAAACCTGGACTGTTTTTTTTTTTCTTGTTACAGATTACACTGTAAAACATATCTGTGAATTAACAGTCTTTGTATTTTGTGATTCACAAGTGTTTTCCGCTTGTTTACAGTTGTGAATTGGATTATGGGGTGTTGATCTCTGCTCTGATGACTTTTTTTTGAATATTACATTTTTATTTTGACTTTCAACAACACAGAGCAATACAAAAGCAACAACAACTATAAATACAGACAAAAAAAAAGACAAAAGACAGAAAAAAAATGTTTTAAATCCATTTTCACATCAGTTCCTCCAGTTTTATACATAGGTTAACAATGTTACACACATATTTCTAGGCCAGGTTTGTGTTTTTGAGAAAGAAAAGTTTATGCGTGGTTATTGAAAAACTAAAATTTTGAAATCACTAAAACAAGGCCTGTTTTCCTTGACATTTGACAGATAATTTTAAAAAGTTTCATACGTTTTTGGTAGCATGCAATGCTATCAGAATGATTGTGTCTAAGTCTCCTCTTTAAATGTAAAGTGCTAGAGAATTCTGAAACCCATAGACAAGATTTTTTTAGCTATCACCATTCCATATTGGATAGCTTTTTTAATCTGATCACTTGGGTCAGACCAACTAAAACAGCGATTCGTGGATCAGGGGCGAGTTCACAAGATCAAGCCTTACACTGTAAAAAATGCTGGGTTCCACACAATTCCTTCATGTTGTCCCAACAGAAATTGATTAAGTTAATTTAACACTTTTAACAAATTTATGTGGATTGAATATAAAAAATTAAGTTGCCCCAATGAAATCTCAAGAATTGTGTTGTTTCAGCTCATTTTAATAAAGTAGTTTGAACAAGTTAAAAATATATATATTTTTTAACTTGTGGAGTAGAATCTGAAAATTTCGCTTCAAAACTTTTGATGTTGAAAATTCAACTCTACAATTTAACAATGTGACTTTTATTGACATTTTAGTAGTTTGAAATAATAAAATGTACAAGAAATAAGTCTAGAGAAATAAGTCTGTAAAAGAACAGTAAAAAATGTAATGGCAGTTTATATTTTTAGCTTTTGTACTGTAATAGACAACAGCAAATCAGACATTATATAACTTTAAACTAATAAAAATGTTAATAATAGTCACTTTTCAAACTTTTAAACTTTTAAAAGTTGCTGTAAGAAAGATCAAGATACCAAATTTGCAATTCAAAAGCATAAATAAATAAATGAGGAAAAATAAAAACAGGAATCACAAAAAAGAGAAAGCTGCTAATTTATGGACATTTTTACAGTGTATTAAGTGGTTAGTTTGTGGAGGACAGTTGTGACAGAAAGAGAGTCATTTTGTCAAATGAAATACATAAAACTGTTATGAATCACTCATGAAAGGCACTCTGACAGCTGGGTGTTACGTAATGCTTAATCATTATTGTTGTTTTGCTATGTTTTATTTCTCGCAGGTATTTGATACCATCTCTGGATAGATCGCATGCTGGCTTCTACAGGTGCATTGTGAGGAACCGAGTTGGAGCTTTGTTACAGAGGAGAACTGAAGTGCAAGTTGCATGTGAGTAACTCTTAAGCACATAACTGTGTTTGTGTATAATTATTTGTGTGGGACTTGTAGTGCTACGCATCGATGTACTTGCTCTTCAGTGTTTAAACTTTCAGCAGTGAAATTTCAACCACACTGAACTGAACTTCAACTCTGAAAACTGGTTCTGTTCATTAGAACTTCTATGTTAAGCTGCTTTGTCACAATCTACATTGTAAATGCGCTATAGAAATAAACATGAATTGAATTAGTACTAGACATTAAGAATTTGCAATAGCTATTATTTTTGTTGTTATTGTAAGTGATTGTGTGTAATGTAAGTGTAATTGTGATGCAAATTATTATTACTTCACAAATTAAAAAAAAAAAGAATGGTGAAGACTATTAAAATGAATTTAAAATGCATCTATAATTCAAGTGATATATTTAAGCTATATTCTTTATGGGCTTTAAATATATGTATTTATAGGATGTGATATTTGTTAAAGGAGAATTTCACCCCAAAAATGAACATTTACTTAGTATTTACTCTTTCAGCTTTCTTCCAAAAATATTCAGTAAGTGATAACAATAATTTTATTTTTGAGTGAACTATTACTTTAAAGGGCACCTATGGTGAAAAATCTACTTTTCAAGCTGTTTGGACAGACATATGTGTAGATATAGTGTTTAGACCAAATAAACACACCCAGTCCTTTTTTTTTTTCAATTTAACAACTTAAAAACTGGACCAATTGGAGCGGTTTTCAGACCGACCACAACTTGACGTAGGAGTGCGGACCCCCCGCCCACCGAATTGATTGACAACTGCGTATTAACATGTCACCGTAGTAACACATATAATCATATCAGCAAGACAGGACGTGCGCAAAGCAACCGAGAATAAAAGGTCTGTTCAGTTTGCTAAGATCATAACAGATATCCATACAGCAGTGAAGATTAACCTGTGTCCTGTCACATTTGGGTGCAAAAAGAGCGCAAAGCTAAATGCGCGAGCTGTCTGAGTGTGTGCATCTGTGTGTGAACTTTGTAACAACATTGTGTTGCTCATCGTTGCAGCTCCACAACAAATGCATCAAATACTCATTGGTAAAGTTCTTACTGTAGTATTTCTCACAAACGTTATGTGAGATCTGCTTCCTTCATGTCTGTCTGTTGTCTGAAGCAGCCGAGGGAGGAGATTAAGGCACACTGACGGACTAGCCTTAAAGGCGCAGCTTACAAAAACCACTACCTGCTCAGAGCTATAAAATAGAAACTTATAAAAGGTTTAATAAAAAAATCTAATGTGTGTTTTAAGCTGAATCTTTACAGACACATTCTGGAGACACAAAAGACTTATATTAAATGTGGAAAAAGGGGTAACCTAGGTGCCCTTTAAGTAATATCACAGAAGCAAGAGTGTTGTTTTCTTCAATATCAGCCTGCGATCACGATCACTAATGAGATATTTTATACAATAGTTCAACAAACAAAAAGTTAATACATTTTACAATGATTCCCATGATTACAAATCATTTATGATTGTGAAGTCTTCAGGTATTAAAAATAAGTACCTGCTCGAGAGATCAACAGTTTTGAATGGGTCAGTTGAATTAATAATTTAGTGAACCAGTCATTAAGAGACAGTTCAACCAAAACTGAAAACTCTGTCACTGTTACTCAACTTTCACTTGTATATATTGAAATATACCTTGATATAACCTTCACTTGATATATAATATATATATAATATATATATATTATATATATATATATATATATATATATATATATATATATATATATATATATATATTTTTTTTTTATTTATTTATTTTTTTTTAATGTTGGAAACCCGTAACCATTGACTTTCATAGTATTTGCTTTTCCTATGGAAGTCAGTGGTTACAGGTTTCTAACATTTTTCATAATATCTAGAACGACTTGAAACTGAGTAAGTTATTTTTATTTTTGGGTGAACCATCACTTTAAGGCAGGCAGCTTAAGTGCACAAGCACAAGACACAATAAATATCCTATAATTATCATTGCAAAATAAATTTTGATTTATTAATTTATACATTCATTCATTCTCCTTCAGCTTAATCTCTTTTTCAGAGGTTGCCACAGTGGAATGAACCACCAACTATTCCAGCATATCTTTTGTGCAGCGAATACTTTTCCAGCTGCAACCTAGTACTGGCGAACATCCATTTCAGTTTACTCAATTCACCTATAGCTCATGTCTTTGGACTGTGGGGGAAATCGGAGCACCCAGAGGAAACCCACACCAACACGGAGAGAACATGCAAACTCCACACAGAAATGCCAATTGACCCAGCCGGGACTCAGACCAGTGACCTTCTTGCTGTGAGGCGACAGTGCTAACCACTGAGCCACCGTGCCACCCCACATTTATATTGTTTTTTTTTTGGTATCACACACCCCTACTAGGCAGTGTAATTGTGTGTGTGTTCAAAGGACCGGCAGCTGTTGGTGAGGTGCTATACCTCTGTTTCATTAAAAGCTCTGCTCCAATGGCACAGCTGGTCCACTCAAACTTCCTCATTAGATTGATGAGGTTGTGCCGACCAATCACTTCGCTCTCTCCGAATTTAATTCATTCCTGCGTTTTATAATCTGTTTAGCACGAGGAACAGCTGCTGCAATTGAACCGAGTGCCGAGCCTCTGGTGTTTCAAGCCAAATTCAAGTTTCACTGCCCACTGACCTCTTGCCGGATGTTCCTGGTCATTATTGAAGTTTGATTTTCTTTGGGAGAGTCAAAAGCAACTTCCTGTCTTTAATCAATATAATATAATATAATATAATATAATATAATATAATGTAATATAATATAATATAATATAATATAATATAATATAATATAATATAATATAATATAATATAATAAATATAATAAAATTTTATATAATAAATATAATATAATATAATATAATATAATATAATATAATATAATATAATATAATATAATTTAATAAATATAATAAAATTTTATATAATAAATATAATTTAATTTAATTTAATTTAATTTAATTTAATTTAATTTATTAAATATATTATAATATAATATAATAAATATAATATATATAACATAAAATAATAAATTATATAATATAATATAATATAATATAATATAATATAATATAATCATAATATAATATATAAATATAATACAATTTTATATAATAAATATAATATAATAATATAATATAATATAATTTAATTTAATATAATTTAATATAATTTATTTTATTATAATTTAATTTAATTTAATTTAATTAATTTATTAAATATATTATAATATAATATAATAAATATAATATATAACATAAAATAATAAATATAATATAATATAATATAATATAATATAATATAATATAATATAATATAATATAATATAATATAATATAATTATTTGACATGTGATTTTAAAATAATTATTTACTATATTTTTAAACTATTTAGCCAAAGAAATCTGCTATTGCAAATGATTTATTTATTCTTATAAATAGTAAATAAATGAATGTAAAAAAAAATGTAATTAATAAATAAATAAAGCATACAGTAGATACACTACAAGCAGCAATCACTACATAAGCAGAATGAACAAGCATCAGACCAATGAGCGGAATTAAAGTGATTTTAGGAAGATTTTAGTCAAATAGTTAACAAAAGGATCATAAATACAATGGCTAGTAACAAGATTTAACTGTTTATCCCTTTTGACCAATCGGTTTCACTGTTACTAAATCGATGTGATGTTATAATGACATAAAATTTAGGAGTAACACTTCAAAATGAAGGACCATTAGTTAATGTTAATGTATTTACTAATATTAACTAATGGTCCAACTAACTAACCAACCATATTAACAAACTGCCAACCATATTGCAGTTATAAGCAAAAATAACTATTTTTCTGATGTAGCAGATATACTATCACCATGTGCTCGCAGTTAGCATCCATTGTTAATTATCTCAAAATGGCCGACTGTTGTCCAATTAATCAGACTGGCTAAGGTATCGGTCTATCTCTTCTTATTATCACCCTTCATATCAGGAAATGGGCGGAGGTACTTCACTTCTGGTCAAGATAGAAGAGCTTATTTGCTTTTCTCATTTCCCTTTCAAGCACCTGTGTAATAATTGACATCCAATTACCTTCCGTTTCTTTTGAAGGATGAAGTGAGTGCAATCAAATACAGGAGCCAATACTGAGGAAAATGGCATTGTGATATCAAAGGCAGGACATTGCCATGCTGGATATTGTATTATTTTTAAGTGGCTTTACTTAATTAGCTTTTTTGATGAATAATGCTCTCAATAAAAAAGACGCTTCCTTTGATTTTTAAATCTCTCCCGTGCAGTGTATCATTCCATACTTTCATACGGTGTCCGTTTCTAACTTTCTTTGCTAACAAAAAAGAAAAGTTACTCTAAAGGGAAGGTTTTGTCACAAATTAACAATGATGTCATTCTGACCCCATGTTTCTTTCTTCCTCTGTATTAGACCTGCCTTTGTTATTTATGAAAGTTATAATATTACAAGGTTAGAATGACACCAGTGGAAAGTAGATGATGTGGAAAATAAAAGGGAAAACATTTTAAAAATGCACAATTTGAGTGAAAATCTGTTTAATTCCACCAAAGATTGATTTCTTAACTTCTATGAAGTTAAAACATTGGTCTTTTATTGTCTAAAATAATATCTTTTGTTGGTATTGTTTGCTAAATACCAACATTTATTTATTTTTATTATTATTTGGAAGAATTATCTTTAGTTACAGAATAAAACAAACAAAAAAAGTGTTTTAACAAAGACTCTAGAATACACAAGACATGTGACTTGTATAGTTTTGAATGGTAAAAGTCTAATTCAAGAAGAAGCCCCGCCTTCTAGTACAGGAGCCAGTCATCGATTGCCCAAACTTTTTCGTATGAAGGGCCAAAAACCAAATATCATTGATAGCCGTGGGCCGAAAACAAATATATCAAACAATTCCACATCAAAGTTGCCATGGGTAATTTCCCAAATTATGTCATAGTATTTAAAATTAAATAGAAATCATTACTTAGAATAATTTTACCTAATGCGGTATAACTTTTTAATTCTAACTTATTGTGATAAAACATACAATCACATTTATAGCACAGTGGAGTTCAATGCTGAATACAGTAGCCACACAGAATCTGCCTTTGCCTTTATTTGCTCACCGAAGTCCTCTAGCCATCAGGTGACAGTGTGTACATTTAAAATGAATCTGCTTAAATGACACCATTTGAGTAAAAAGGCTCAATTCCAGTTAGCTTTGTTGTAGCTTAACAATGCAACAAACAAATAAACGGTTAAATTATGTTTGAAATGACAAAGCTGCTTTGACACAATCTAAATTGTACGCAGGAGTGTGCGCGGCCCGAGAACAGCCGAGATGGCGCTCGTTCAAAGACGAATACAGACAGAAAATGAGTGCTCGAATCGAAAATGCCCAAGATGAGCACAACATACTAGACAAGACAGGACTAGTGTCTGGACTCTGCCACCAAAACAAGAGTTAACAAGACCGAAGTGGCAAAATCCTGAAAATTACGCCTGTATGAGAGTATAGTTATCGACCTAGGAACTAACAACTTAAAATTTTCTGTTGGTCTTAATGCACAATGTAACTACAGAAGATTTAAGCTTTAGGAAAAGTATCAAAATAATTTTTCGGGGAGATGCTAATGGTCTAATCTGATTCAATTATGTATGCTAAGCTAGGCTAAAGGTGCTTCTGACATACCCACAGATAAGTTGAATGGATTCAAACATAGTAAAACTCAACTGTTTACTCTACACTGTTTAAAAGCTGAATCAAATTAACCTTATGAGTCATTTGAACTTGTGTTATATTAAACTTGACTTAAACTTAGACTTAACTTAGTTTAAAAAGTTACAATTAACTAAAATCATGACTAAGTGATCATATAATCTTTTTTTTTTTTTTGACAGTGTAGGTGACTTGTGCCTATTTCCAAAAAAAATAAGTGAGTGTACTTTCAAGGTACTACACTAAAGAGCATCATTGAGAAATAAGTTGACTTTTCCCCAGGAAGTTTACTCTTTTCCATTTTCAGACTGACTGCAAGGATGTTTATTCTGCTGAATCAGATCGGGGTGTAAACGAGACTGACTGCTGATTTAACGCATGGCGAATGTCCGTTCGGATGAGTCAGTCCTGGTCACTGTCATGGCCGATAGCTAGCTGGCACATATCATCCCCAGTCTGACTGCAGCCACGAGGACGTCTGGCACTGTGTCAGAGGACGTCTGTCAAACACCGCCCAACACAAGCAGATGGTCAAAGACACTAGAAAAGACTGAAACATTCTCTGCTTCGTCTCTGGCAGAGCGACAAATGCTAATAACACTGCAACTGTTTTATCCACTGCTGTAGGCACTTGTACCAGAAATGAAAGTCCTGTTTGTGTTTGTAGAGGTGACAGATGTTAATGCTAAATGCTGGTATATAATAGAAGATATATTCACTATATTTACTTTCTTTTGAGTGGTACCAAACTTCTATGATTGTTTTTCCCTCTGTTATTATGATATTTTGAAGGAAGCTTAACGTCTGTAACCATTGACATAGTAAGAAAAACAAATACTATGGAAGTCACTGGTTACTGAGTTTCAGCATACTTCACTGTATGTCTGTCTGCCTGTCTATCGATCTGTCTATCTATCTATCTATCTATCTATCTATCTATCTATCTATCTATCTATCTATCTATCTATCTATCTATCTATCTATCTATCTATCTATCTATCTATCTATCTATCTATCTATCTATCTATCTATCTATCTATCTATCTATCTATCTATCTATCTATCTATCTATCTATCTATCTATCTATCTACTTACCCATCCATCCATGTTCATGTCCATTTTTAGACAGCATAATATCAATAGCTATGTTTCCATCCAAAGATGTGAGTTTAATTTATGCACAAAACTGGAATATCGCATAAAAGTTGCGAATAAAGCAGTGTTTCCATCCAAGAAATCAAAGAGAACAAAACCATCACTTCCTGATTAATTGGCACCAAATATCAAAAGTAAAATGGAATGTACTGTGGTAGGAGAAGCTGCGTGAATCTTTTCTTTATTTAATAAATGACCTCCGCCTTAGAAGATAGCATGCCAACGCACAATTAAAGCGTAGTGGCGTTTGGAGACATCAGATGCGGAACACAGACACTCTTGACAGTTCTGGAGGTTATTAATAATATAATAACACTAATATTGAAGTGGGTAAGGTGTTTTAGAATGACCAAAACAACATCTCAGATGTTTTACAATTTTTATCATCACATGACTTTTTTTAGTGCATACTGAAATTTGTTCGGTGAAATTGTTTCCATCATAGTTTATGTGCATCTTTTCATATCGAATAAAACCGTTCAAGAGTTCACACTTAGTTGATGTTTTATTATAAAGCGTGTTTGGCATGCTGTCCCGGGAGAGAGCCCTGAGTTCATAAAGTCCTCGAGCCTGGGGCTCCCTCCCGTTTGCAGGGCGAGAAGGGAGTTTAAGCTCAGGTAGGTCTCAAGAACTCCCCTGCTTGTTAATAATGAATGCAAATTATGAATAATTAAGGAGAGAAATATTACAGATTAATCGCTCGTCTATGGTGTTGATTTGGTTTAATCAATTTACCTATGTTACATGTTTTTTACCTGTGCCTCAGAAGACATCGCCAACATGCAATGAACGTGTGGTGGCCACGTTTGAATACCTGAGACGCAGAGCACAGACTCTTGACAGTTCTGGAGGTCATTCATAATATAATAACACTAATACTGAAATGGATAAGGCATTTTAGAATGACCAAAACAACATTTCAGATATTTTACAGTGTGCTCAGCCTGCTGGTTTATCCAGTTGCACACATTTTTATCATTACATGATCTCTTATAACAAAATCACATGACTTATTTAATGCACATGCTCGAATTTGTTCGGAATAATTGTTTAGTACTTTATGCACATATTTTCGTATTGAATAAAAAGTTTATCCTACTCAGTTATGCGCATATGTTTTTATGCGCATTTTTAAAATTTATGCTCATCTTGGCGTTTCCATCAACCAATTTTTTTAATGCGCACATCCAAAATGTGCATAAAAATAGGTGGATGGAAATATAGCTATACTTTATTTCAGTTCTACAGACATCATAAAACAGTCTTTTTCAGAGTTAGAAGAAGAAAAGTGGCACAAAAAACTAACAATGCAACATTTTGCATCACTTTTTTGGGTTAAAAGCAGCTAGATTGCAACTTATTGAGTTGCATTATTTGATTATTTGAAAAAATGTCATTACTTAATTTTAACATGTACTCTAAATAAATAAAAATGAATGAATAAATAAATAAAATCCAAGCATATGCCAGAACTTATATAATATTTGCAACCTAAAAAGTATTATTATAGTACATTAGACCAATTAAGACACTTTGGCTGTATTTACACTGCGTATCTTGATAGTTAATTCCGATTTTGTGACTGTATCCGATATTTTTTGATGACCTGCTTACATCATCTTTTAAAAACGACTTGTATCCGATTGTCTGTTTTTACACAGCACATGGCAAAAGCGCAATGTCCAGGAAAAAAAGAGCCGGCGCTGACTGACAGCTGATAATAAAAGAGTGCTCTTTTTCTCCATTCCTGTATTTAATGTGTTCACTGGGTTGTTTTACTATAGTTTATGACAGAAAAGTTCTCATTTGGCCACCTTCTTTTAATCTAGCCATTTTTAATCCAGTAGGCATTTTAATGTAATGTCCATGGTGTGATTTATGCATGTGATGTATGCCACAGTTTTATAATAGTTTATATTGGTTACATGGCGGATGTTGCGCTCTCTTTCTTTCTTTCTCTCGTTACCATGCTTAAATACGTCTGCTATATGACAATATAAAAGCTTTTTAGCCTTCATGTATGAAATTTAAGGTTTGCTCCTCTGCTGAAATCTGTTCCGAAATGAAAGCGACTCGCATTGACAGGTGAAAATCCGATCTACCTGCATACACTGTAGGCACTAGGGCACAGATCCGATTCATATCAAATAAATTTCCACATATGAACAAGGCCTTAATCTGATTTGAGTAAATAGGAATCCATGTGATTTTGAGTGACTTGAACCATGCTAGTTTAAATGCAGCCTTTTTGTGATCTAGAATCATCTGAAAAGTACACACAAATCGGAGAATATGTTTTTATTTATTTATTTATTTATTTATTTACTTACTTATAGTTGGTGGTTCATTCCACTCTGGTGAGCCCTGATAAATAATGGGCTAAGCCGAAGGAATATGAATGAACCAATATATTTATTCAACCAGGCCCATTCTGAAAACGTACCTCTACAGATGTTTCTGGAGACCGCGAAATACGTCCCGGTGGCACGTTTTTCTGCAGTTTTTGTTTTCGCGAATCCACGAGAGGCCGCTGTCGACTGACTTTTTGACAAACTTTTTGACTGACTGAGCGAACGATCAACTGACCCACCCTCCTCCTTCCCTAAACCCAACCAATTTTATCAATTGACCCGCCATCCCACTTCCTTAAACCCAACCAACACGTTTCAAAAGCAATCCAAAAAAAGAAAAGCCCTCGTCTGATTTATTTATTTTTTTTTTTTACCATGTCTTCAGATTTCAGAAGTAATTCACGGTTTCCAGAAATGTCGGTAGGGCTACGTTTTCAGAATGAGCCTTTGTATACATTGCAGTTTGCAGGTGTCATCATTCAGCTTTATATAACACTTTTTTTTTGTTTACTCAATTTTAGCTGAAACTCTAACTTGAACCCAGAATCAAGTAATTTCGGAAAAATTCCAGAAATGCTTCCAAATTTTTCAGCTGTGCTAATTATTCCCATTCATTGTGTGTTGTCTTGTCTACAGATATGGGAAGTTTTGAGGAAGGGGAACGGACTCAAGCTGTATCCCAAGGAGAAGGAGCCGTAATACCAGCGCCTCGCATTCGCTGTTACCCTCAACCACAGGTTACCTGGTTCAGAGACGGACGCAAAATCCCTCCCAGCAGCCGCATGTAAGCTTCTGAATCTGTTGTATGCCTCCTATTCCATCTTCATTTTGTCTCTTATATCTCTCTTTCCACAAGCAGTGTGATTGTAAGGGATTGATTTTGAGAGATCTTTGTAGCTATACATCTAGTC
>NW_026613920.1:7500-15312 GCF_903798145.1 Danio aesculapii | reverse complement strand
CAAATTGCGGCCGGCGGTATTAAGCATAGTCATTTTAAATGAAATCGCAATCAAAATTGGAGCCGGAGTAATACAAGAGGAACCAATCCCCAGGAAACCACACAGTTCAGATATCAGTGATTTGTTTTCATTTCCAATAAAGCGATCTTCAAAAGAATTCCTCATCCATGGCAAATTCACATCACACACACACACACACACACACACACACTCTTTCCGGTATTACGTTCTCTCAATATTTACTGAATCCCGCTACTTCTTTCCACTAGCTAAGATCTGCAGTTTCATTTGCAGAACCCACATTTCCAGTCACACTCCAGTGGGTTTGCAATCTGAGCCGGTACGGATAAGTAATGGCTAAGACTGTACAAAAATAAAAGTAAACGCAGAAATGATGGAAAAAACGCAGTCGAAAGCTTCCAGCAAATGTACACCCCTCCAGGCAGCATGCAGCCCGTGTGTGTGTGTGTGTGTGTGGACATGAGCTCAAGTGGGCCATTCTGATGATGGAAGGTGATCATTTCTGACAGTGCAGCGTTTTATGTGGACAAAGTATACAGTATGTTTCATGTTCTGCTTCAGATGTTTGCACTATTTCTCAAGGGGATGAAATGCAGAAATAACTTTGTGACCTTAAAAAGTTCATCTAATATCCTGAGCATTAACTGCACTGGAGCTTGAAATTAATGTTGGATTTTCATTTCAAGAGCATCAGCAAAGCTAAATGTCTTGGGGAAATGGCAAGTTGTCTGTTGTGAAATACTTGGCAATACTTAACACTTGTATGTTGAAATGTGATGAAGAATCTCTGAAACTGATGGCAACTGCTGGACAGTGTTTCTGTACGAATACAGGCTTTTAATAAATCATAGCATCATGTGCAGAGGCGTCTTTATATAGAAGTAAGGCTGCTTAAACTTGAAAATTGATGCAATGACTAGGCGTGGGCGATTAATCGAAATCGACATTCAGAAGCTATAATCGATCTAATTTTTCCAGGTCATTATTTTCCAGTTACTTCTTCCTATCAAGTGTGGAATCACGTGACCCCTGCTCTGTTAAGGCTGATTTATACTTCTGCGGCCACTTTGCAGCCACATCTGATCTCTGGTCAAGTATCACGAAGGGCCCATTCTTGAGCCTTACTTTGCACTACATTGATGATGATTGGAAGCTGTGTCTGAGATGCTTTGAGATGGCATATTTTCCATTACATTCAAATTTTTATTTACATTAAAATGTTTGTTTACAGAAGATGCAAGAAATGCAGTGTTTAAAATATTATTAAAAGGATATGCAAGAGTTCTTTGGTTTAGAAGACATGCTGCTTATTTTCTTCTTGTAATATGACACATATTGAAAATAATTTATTGTTTCCTGAAGTGAAAGTTATTTATTTTCAATTTTTTTTATATAAGAAAAGTTCATTTTAGGCAATGTGTGTTTTAATTTCAGTTATTCAACGTTAATGTTAAATAAATAATCATGTGTGTGTTTCCTTCAGTTACTTTAAAATCAAGTAATTTACCCGTCATTCAGAAATCTCTCACTTGTAACATGTGAGCATATTTACTGTACAAAATTTGTCAGTGAACTAAAAGGGCAGTAAAATAAAATAAATAAATAACATAATTATTCAGTAATACCAAAACCCAATAAGTTAAGTTAACTCAAACCGTTTGAGGAAACTGATTGCAACAAACCATTTAAGTTCAAAAACTAATCCTAATGAGTACTGTGAACTTAATCCATTTGAGTAAACGAAGCAATTTGAGCACAGTAAAACCCGATACATAAAGAGAACTCAAACAAACTGAGTACTGTAAAACCCAAAAAGTTAAGGCAACTCAAACCATTTGAGTTAAAAAAACGAATCTGTATGAGTACTGTGAACTTACTCCATTTAAGCTGAAATAACGAGGTATTTAATTAATTCATTACCTTCAACACTGAGTTCAAAACTCTTTTCAAATGAGTAGAATTAACTTTCAGTCAATTTTGAGTTAACGACACTCATTTCATTTGATAAAGTTGACAGTTGGGTTTTACAGTGTAATCGAGTTAAAATGTTCAATTAATTGAGATTTTGATTTTATGCCAATCGTCCAGCCCTAGAATTGACACATACGACTAAATCCTGACATAAGTCGAAATTCCGACCTCATAAGGGGCATTTTTCTGAAATAAAAATACGTTGAGATTAAATAAACATTTTATTTACATAATCTGAAAGCGGAGTAAATAATCTATCCATTGATGGATGGCTTGTTTACATAGTCCGAGATACAATTATTTGAATAGCTGGAAGCTGAAGGTTTAAAAAAATCTAATTCACATTTAAAGTCTAAATTAATACTTAGCAAGGCGTATTACCGATCAAAGTCCTTTGATTAGTTTTAATAGTAGAAGGTTTTGATATATTAACATAAGGGAATGGACAAAATAAATTTAAGGGACATCATCTTTACTTAATATCCTAATACATTTTGGCATAAAAGAAAAAGCATACATTTTTGACCCATACAATACATGTTTAGCTTTGGCCAAAATCTACTTCATTTTGTGGTCCAGGGTCATAGCTATGCCTGCTTTGACCCATTTCAGCTACTAGTATAAAATTATACGGAATAATTTCAATCTAAATATATTTATTTCATCTCTGTGCAGCTTTAAAGATCTCTAAATGCAGCTTTAGAAGTGTCTCTCTGCATGTGCAGTGTTAATTTGGCTTTACACAACTGAGGCTGCTTTGTGTCGGTATTAAATTCTGTGTACGGATGCAGTGCCACACAAAAGCCAGAGTAAATTATGACCGCTCACACCATACAGTCGTAATTGCTGCGTAAGTGCATTTAAGACACTTCTTAAGCAGCATGAAACAGTCTGTGAGTCTACTAAATGCTCCTTCAGATGTGCATCTGCCTGTGCCACTTTTTCATTGGAAGAAAATTTAGCATGGGACAAATTCTAGAGAATAAATGCGAGCGTGTTCTTCTGTTTGTGAATAAAAGTGATTCTAGAAGTAATTCTATAGAATAAAATGTTAATTTCTATGTAAATTACTATAGGCTGTCTGTTTAGAATGCAATGGCATATAAAATCCAGAACAAAGTTTGTCTTGTGAGACGCTAGTATTACCATCTTTTAGATAAATCTTTAAGCCTGCTCTGTACCTGCTTAAAATGCAGCTTGAAGATGTAATGCCACATAAAAGCACAGCTAACTCATGCCTGCTCAGATCCACATCAGCCCCTAATATCAATAGTTACAGCAGTGATGCAGTGTAAATGCATCTTTGCCACTGTTGTGCAGCTGTAAACAGTCTGTGCAAAACCCCTAAATTCCTTTTCAGAATGTGTCTACTACTTTTTATTTATGCTACTAACCGGATGCTATATGTAAACATTGAACTTGCATGTGCCTTGATGCATTTTTACCTTTCTATCATTTTCCTGCAGTAGTTTCATCATGATTCACCAGGAAGTGTGATGACTTGACCCTGCAAAACACTGAAACCTTTCATTCATAGTTACTCATATTAGATGCATCCACACATCATATCAGCTCGTCTGTGTTCACCAGCTCAACTGTTGTCTGTTATCTACAGTTCAGCATTGCTTTTGGCCTCATCATGTCTCATTTGTGGAAATTGCACTAGGAGTTTTTTTTGTTATGTGCTCTTATTGAGTACAAATTGCCCATCATAAATGATTCCTTGAAAGAGATGGCTACATACAGAATAAAGCCACAAGACAATTTTTATAGTTCAGAACCTCAATGATTGTTGCTTACTGATGCACAGGTTAAAATTGGAGCAGTTTTTGATTTTTTTGATTTTAATAGTACTTTTTTCTAGAGGTCTTATCTCCCATAACCCCTCATTCACAGTTGTGACATAATTGCTAATTTTTAGAAGCAATTTAAAAGTGCTTGGGATAATTTGGCTGAGCAAAATTGCGTTCATTATATGCTCTTTATCATTTACATTTTTTAAATATACTACACTGAAAAAACCTTCAAAGATGATTCATTAGATTTACAATTGTTTTTTATTTAAGTGGTTGTAAACTATTTATTTGGGCTGAATTTAAACAAACAAATGAAGTTGAACATTACTAAATTGAATTTATTTGTTTAAATTCAGCCCATATCAGTTGCACAATTGATTCAATTTTTTTGTTTTGTTGTTTTTCTTTTTTTTTTTTTTTTACAGTTTACTGTTCAAAAGTTTGAGGTGTGTAAGTTTTCAAAATCAATTCTTTCATTCAGCAAGGACACAGTTAATTGATCATTAGTGACAGTTTTTATTTTTTATTGGGTTTTTCTTAACATTAAAACAAGACATTTAAACATCTGAACATCACATTACGACTAAACAACTCCAGGATAACATACAAAACTTTAAAATAATAATATCAGTAAGATAAATAAAAAAATAAAAATAAAAAAACAAATGAATAAATAATAATAATAATAAATTAAAAAAAATAAATAAAAAGGGGGTTAATATAGAGTATAAATATTGACATACAATATCAAAATGAAATTGTTTAACCTTGGTGTTTTATTTAAGTTCTATTCTGCTGTCAGGTCCACTTGGTTGCAAAAGTGTAGAAAGGGGTTCCAAATGCTATAAAAGTCTTTTAACTTCCCTTTGACAATGTATGTTAGTTTTTCCAGAGCAAGATTACAGGACATGTCCTTGATCCATTGATTAAAAGAGGGCCTTTGAGTCTCTTTCCATTTTAATGCAATAACGCGCTTGGCCTGCAGCAAACTAAAATCTATTAGTTTGCGCTTCTTTGTATGCACATCCAGATTACTTGGGTACATATGAAATAAACACATTTTGGGGTCGAGAGGAACATTTTCCTCTGTTAATTGACAAATTAAACAAAGAGTCTCCTTCCAGAATTTCTGCAACTCTTTGCATTTCCACATACAATGATATCATTAGTGATTGTTAAGGTATTTGCACACTGATGTCCGAAATTTTCGGATGTGTTTTTTTCGTATTCATATGCGTAAAAGTCATCACGTAAACAAACCTTGTCCGATTCCGTATTAATTAATCCATTATGAAAAAATGCAAAACATTTCGGAGTCGGTTCAGGCTGTGACACTTTCTCCTCTTTTCTCCAATGAAGAAAAAGAAAGAGGAAATAGGCTACATATTGTGTTCATCCAATACTGCATTGAGGAAGGAGTGTTCCGCTCTTTATGATAAGAGCTGCGCTGGATTATCCTGACATGCAAAGTTTATTGCAGGAAATCAGTGGAATTTTGATACATTGCTTGTGATACTTCACACATTCACGTACGTAAACAAATCTTCAACAGAGACTGGCAGAGATTATCTAGACATTACAATAGATGGTTTGTGTTTGTTGACATGTCGAAGCAATGGGCCGAAAGCAGACCATGCTTTCTGTTATAATGTCTACGGGCAGTACGTCAAATGTATGGATACACACACACAGACACTCAACAAGCAGCAACAGGGGAGATGTGCGTCAGTCACTGAATCCAGCATATAGGTGTTCTCAACCGTCCGCCACATTTTGTCTTTATTTTATGCACTGTGTTTGTCATATAGTTATCTGTAGCTCAAATCACGGCATTCTTGGTTCAACTTTTCGCTTGTACAGTGGCACTGAACTGTCAAAACACCTCTGAACGTACTTTTTTTCGGATGCGAAAAGTTGAATAAACAAACTCCATTTTTTTAAAATTATTATTATTATACTTTTTTCCAAATTTATTCCTTTATTTATTTATTTTTTATGACAGACAAAAGTTTTGGAGGCAGTGTGTCAATACGATTCGCACAACGGTTGAATTTCTTTTTTAACATGTGAAAATTACGGACGAAAATTTCGGATTCAGTGTGCGATAACCTTTAGGGTTGTCAAAAGTATCAATTGATACTGAAATGTTAAAATAGTCCATGCCATTAGAATTCCACAAGTAACTGTATTAAATCCAATTTGATTTACGCCAGCGAAGCCTGGCATCCAGAATTCCAGCCTTGTGTACTCAACGGAGCTCAAATGTTAGCTGGAAATTGACACTTTAAAACTGTTGTATCAATTGGTACTGAAGTCAATACTTTTGACAACCCTGGTTACAGTAAAGATGCTTGTTTAAAAAATACATTTCAAATGAATACTGTTCTTTTCAACAAGTATTAGTTTCCCACAAATATATCAAGCAGCACAACCATGTACAATCCAACCTCAATGCACAACTTCATAATAATAATAATAATAATAATAATAATAATAGCTTGAGCACAAAATCAACATATCTAAAATTTAATCTAAAGGATCATGTGGCACTGAAGATTGCAGTGCCTTAGATAAAATGTTTAAAAAAAGACAATAGTCTTGTAGTGATGCCACAGAATGTTTTTCATTCTCAAAATTACAAAAAATATATATTAAAATCAAAACTGCTTTCTTAAATTATTATAATCTACTGTCTTTTTGTGTTTTTGCTCATATAAATGCAGTAATTTCATGCGTGTTCAATAAAAAAGGTCAGAAGAGGGTTTTCTTCAATGTCAAAAATATTAGTAATTTATTAGATACAAATGAATAATTCACAGACAAAGCTCTGGGTTATGTTATCCCAATGCAATGCAAGAATTACATTTAGGAGGTTCGCAACTGACTCCAGCCTGACTCCCTGACTCCAGCCTACACAACTGATATTAACAGGTGGAGTTTTAATGTAACGTCACCTATCAGCCATTCTGCAGTAATTTGGCTGTTGCACCCAAACATACTTCCTCTTTCTGCAACCCTTCTCTGCACACCAGAACTGAACAGTTAACTGCGTCTTCAATATATTTAATAACTTCTACAAGCATCCAGCTACTTGTGACATGTCTAGACTTCTTGTTAGACAGAAGTCTGGAGCAAGGCCACCCCCCGCACTATATTTATTCTTCTGCTATTTTCCCCTTGTCAGCAGTTCCTTCTAAGAAGCATGCAAAACAGTAAGAAAGAAGTAGTATGTTTGGTTAATATATGGTATCATACAAAAGAAAAAGATTGATTAATCTGTCTTAGTCTAAACATTTTTTCGAATAAAAAATAGACACAAAAGTAATAAAAATAAATTCCTTTTCCCCACCGCAGTCTGATGAGCATAATAGACTTCTTTTAATAGCACTAACAAATCTGACCGACCCAAACTTTTTTATGGTATCGCGTGTGTGTGTGTATATAAAAGATAGACAATCTCCTACAACTCCATCTGTGTAGTCTAATGCCTAATTTCATCACTCTCTCTTTTACTTTCAACTGTTCTTTCTCTCTCTCACACACACACTTAGAGCAGTTTGTTGATGAGCACAGCAGATGTTGCTGTCAAAGTCCGGGGAGAATCAGTGGCAGCAGGAATGGAGGGCACTATTAAACTGTTAGAAATGGGACCGGGTTTGGCTCTCTCCCTCAATTTCTTTGATAAACCCCTGAGACGAAACAAAGGGAGAAAGCCTACTGACTCATTCCTTTGGTCTGGAGATGCAACAAAGTAAATCACCTCCTCCCTTTTGTATACTGAAGCACCCACAGTCACAAACACAGCCTGCATTTAACTAAATAAACCTTTCAACCACTGAAAACCTCTCCAATGACCTTCTCTGAGAATTAGACTCCGAAGAAAAAGTGTATCTGAAGAATGAAATCATTACACAGGCTGCCACGTGTGCGTTCATATTAGAACAGCTTGCAATCTGTCGCCAAATGAAACTGGCATGGATGGCACAAAGTGAGAGAGTGTGGGATGGAGAGATGGCTTATAGGA
>NW_026613920.1:0-2500 GCF_903798145.1 Danio aesculapii | reverse complement strand
TTAGTCACACCCATCTTCCAACCATCCAATCGGTGGCCAATGGACAAAAACGTGCACCGCCCTTAATTTTTACCCTTATTTTAGGACTGTTTCAAGTGAATGTACGTCACAATCATAGACTGTAAAATATATGGACGTAGTATCCATGACGTCACCCATTGGTTTCTGAAGAGCTACAAGTGGGCATGGATAACAATCGGCATTTTGTTTGTGCATCATCGTTTCGACCGGGGTAACCAAACAAGGGGAAAGAGGTGGAGCGTGAGCGGAGCTACAGATGCCTGCTTTGCATATACAGGCTTTTCTTTGGGGGAAACGCTTAATACTTCATTACCTGTGACTCGTTTGCATTCTGACCACATGCGCTTAGTGTTTAATCTTTTAAAAACACTGTTGTAATACACTGAGCCATTAAACATTGTTCTTATGACGTTTTTTTACCGGAGAAAAAACGTGAATTACTTCTTAATACTTCTAATATAGTCTCTGTTAGGAAAAGGCTATTTATGAAATCCAGACATAACACTGAAAACATTTCAGATGACTGTTATATAGCTTACAGCTAGTCAATCTGTCAGATTTTGGAGTGCATTCAGGTTCTAAAGAAAAATATAGTATAAATGATAAATTATCTTAAATTAAACTGTGTAAAGCTACTTAAAACAAAACAAAAATACGATGTATATGCAGAGTTCAGTGGCAAATCAGCCGGAATCAGCTAAGGTGACGTGACTGCGACCAGTGAGACCTAGCTGTCACTCAAGTGGGCACACCCTTAATTATGCAGTCTTAATATAACTCAATATAAATGAAAGTGATGAGTTATTAAAAAAAAATTCACCCCCTCACAGTTGTCATGAAGTATAATTTTAGCTATATTAAAATCGTTCTTTGTACCAAGCTGTAAACATCTTTTTTTTTCCGTAAAGTTGACCATTTTAACATTGGGGTCAATAGAAATGTGCTTTATTTTTGAGCCAGGCTTAGTGGAATTTCGATGAATTGTAGTTTCAGTTACTTTTGTATTTGTTTCAGGAGGGACAGCGGGATGTTGCTGCTTGGTCACAATAGAGGAAAAGAAATCACAATCTTAGCTTCCATTTTTATGGCGACTTTAAAGGTATAGAGAGCATTTTCAGATACAGCTTGAGTCTGATATCAGAACTAGCATTAGCACAATTATGGCTAACTAAGTGAAGCAACAAGCATTAATATTGCTAATAAAGCTGCCAACACTCAGCTACTCTTACAAGGCAATAACCACAAAACTGAAAACCTTATTTGAAACTCTTTCAAATCTTTAAACTAAATGAAGATTAATCTCTAACAAGTCTTGTTTTTAGCTTGATACTTTTTTTTATTGTTTTTTTATTGCTTCACTACCCCATTTGTTTCAATTCCTAGGAACTACACATCCACTACCCTGTTAGTTACACCAACACAAATTCTTCATGTTGTCGCAACACAAAACGATTAAGTTAGCTTGATCTTTTGCAAATTTAAGTGGATTGAACATGAAACAAGTAAAGCGACCTTAATAATTACAAGAATTGTGATGTTTCAGCTCATACAAACATAGTTTGAACAGCATAAAGTAATTTTTTTGAGGGTATGTAAAGCTGATTTCAGATGATTATACAGTTTTATCAACACTTCTATACAGGGGGAGTAAAAAGAAGCAAGGCAATATTTAATGGTTAAAGTACTGGTATCACTGAAGTCATGATTAAAATAAATAAACTCTCTAAATTGACGGGAATAAATAGGATTTCATATTTCACGCATATATAGTACAGAAATTGGTCACAGTGTTTAATGCTTGCAGTAGTTGGTACTTTTCACTTTACACTTTAACACCATTAGCAGATCTGCTTGACTGGCAGTGCTTGAGATCTCCTCTGCATGTTTAGTTCATCTCTTTTGGCTTTTCGAGCGGTGACCTAATTTCTTCTCTTTCCCCTCCTCACTGTTACTTTTGGACAAGCGTGTCTTATAAAGCATGTGCGCTCTGAGGAATGACTCACGCTTGGGCCGTTGGGTCTGGCCGATGAGGGCTCAGCGTGTCATATTGGGATGGAGGTGTTGGAAGGATCGTTTTTTGAAGGAAGGCAATAAGCTAGAAAGTGAAGTGTGTACAATACACTGTTCCCACAGCAATGTTATCAGCACTGCTGTTTTCAACATTGACGATAACATTTCTTTATTAGGTTTATTTTTGGGGAATTATGTGGCATTGAGGACTGAGCTTTTATTTTAAAATTCAGCTTTTCAAACTCCTTTAAAAGCTAAATGTAATGGTTGCTCTAAATAATTCATGGTTTAATGTTTTTTGGATGAAGTAACTAGAGATCTGTTGTGAATAAGAGACCTATTTTTAGACATTACATTTAATCGATATTAATAATACTAATAATACTCAATATTAATAAAATACAATAATACGATTTTAAAAATATAGTTCGTTCATGATAGCTATTTTAGTTCATGATAGCTTTCCTCT
>NW_026613919.1:0-15398 GCF_903798145.1 Danio aesculapii | reverse complement strand
TGCCGTTTGAACGACACAACGTGTTTCAACAGTGGTGATTTACATCCTACCGGGATCTTTTATGAAAGGCGGAACATTCGACAACATAACTTTCCTCGCCGGATTTATAAGAGGAAAAACCACTGTATGTGCATCTTTCACTACAATACCTTGTTCTATGACCTTGTTCACCTTATCTATTGAATCCAAAAAAAAGAACCATTGCGTGATTTATTCTAGAAGCCGATCTTATGCTTTCATATCCAACTACTTGTCCGACCGCAAGGCTACATTCTTCCACAGAACAATCAACTCCGACCGGCACTTTGATTCCATGCCGTCGAGTTAGCTGCTCTAACCCTCCACTTTCCTTCACCCTGGCCATAATGGCCAAAAAGAAGCTAAAATAATTATATTAACTTCAACACAATATTCCAAAATACATTAAGCAATAAACTAACCGTGAAAGTTGGGAAAAAACACAGTCGCTCTCACAGTCACGCTTCACCCGCTCCACAGACGCACACACATGCGCACAAGAGAGAGATAGAGAGAGAGAGAGAGAGAGAGATTTTCCTTCACGCACGCACACACACACACACAGACAGTGCAATTCAGATTTTAAATTGAGGCAACTCTTTTTGAAAACAAATGTTATCTGGTTTATGGTTTTCTCACAGTAAAAAGGTTGCAGGGGCCAATGAAAGGTTCACCCTGAACAATTTTAGTCATGGTTTTTGCTCAACAGGTTTTGTAAAATCGCTCCGAAGCCTCAATTTGTGCTTGTTCACAAAAGCTACAATCAAATTATGTTAAAGATGCCTGTGAAATATTTGCCATGCTAACTATCTGGGCCTGCCTGCAATTCATAATTATGCTATTTGAAATGTATTGTGACTGGAAAAACATGCAGGCAATGACTTACAGCCAACAAGAAAGCAGGATGCAGGACAGCGGAGACACAGTCATGCTGCTTTGCTTATTATTGTAGCACAGTTTGTGCTAAGTACAGCGTCATTAGACTTTAGCCTTTAATATATTTATAACAAACTAAAAAAAGACACACTTCTCCAGCATACCCAAACCCTAGAGGATTCAGGATTCATTACACTTTCGTTTTTTGTTTTCAGTAAATCAGAGCCTTTAATGTGCAATAATAATTTACTTAACAGAACACATCCAATGCAAACCAGAGTAAATTTATATATATATATATATATATATATATATATATATATATATATATATATATAATTTTATTTCAGTTAACAAAATAGTTTTTGTCCAATAGTTTTAGTCTTGCTTTAAGTTTTCAAAAATAACATTGACCAGATCTTAGTTTACTGACAGTCAAATGACCTTCGTATGATTTTGAACTTGTGAAAGGCATCATTTGCCATTGTAAGACTTGAGATACCTCAGATACTTTATCTCTACAATACAAGCAAGGGGTGGAAACACAAAGACAATTGGCTCCACACCCCACCAGGTGGGAATCCAGGAAAGCTTGTTCCTCTACTTTCCTTCATTTAAATTTGAACTCTGTTGCGCACTCAGTTCTGTTCACACACTCTCCTCTGCACCCAACTCACAAAGAATGGTCATCTCAAAGTATGAATGTTCTGTATGAATGCAGGTCACTTTATCCATCCTGTTTGATATCATTTGAAATGTCTCAGTGCAACTGGTACAAGGGTCTCTGTTATGTGTTTATGATATTTGAAAGGGATGCTGTAACATTTAAGTGAAGCAAATGTAATTGTGTGACAGATCAAAGATGAGGCAGGAATCAGTTCTAAGTTTAAACATTTTTACTCAATGGTTTAAACAAAATATATGACAATAATTGAAAACAATGAGTGAAGGCCAAATCAAAGAAACGAACAAAACCAAAACAATCCTTAAATCTAACGTCTAAACTCGGCGACAATAATAAATCATAAAAATAAAAACTGAAATCTTCAGTGCACATAACAACCGATCTAAGCTAATTAAACTACAAAACTCATAACTACATAGATGGCAAAATCCCTTAAGCTAATCTAGCAAAAACCAAACTAACTAGATTCAGTTATGATATGTGTGTTAGTGCTGTTTAAATAGTCCTTGTAGTCAGTCTTTGAGCAGCTTGGAACAGGTGTGTGTGTGGCGCATGACTGGAACTGTAGTCCATGTAACAGCAGATTTGTAGTTCTTTAGCGATCTATGTTTTTCAGCGATCTGCAGCCGCTAGATTGCTGGTGATCATAACAGAGCCCCACTCTAGGAGCAGATTCCAGACGCTCAAACCAAAGTCCAGGAAAGAGGGGAAGCGAAAGCAGAACAGGACGAAAGACGGAGGGCCAGGACCATGCTGCTGAGGGCCTGGAGCATGGAGCTAAAGTTGGTCTGAGGGCTTTGGTTTAACAGGTACAGACAGGTCACACACCCACCGTAGCCGCATTTCCACTGTCGGGCGAGTGAGAGCCAGGGTTTTCATCGGGGCGGGCCATGCCAATAGCCCGGGAGCATGAGCAGTGAGGCTGAAATCATGTCACATTTCCACTGTCGGGCTAGTAGCTCGCAGCGTGTCATGCAAATCCCGCCCCCAGAACGTCCCGAATCAAACGTCACACAACCCGTCCAGTTCAGCGGGAATTAGGCAGACAGATAACTTGGTATAAAATGTATTTTATAACATCCTCGTTTTGATAAATGCCAACAAACATTCTGTCAAAATGCTCCGGAGAAACCTAAAACATAAATTTTTCCATAAGCTATATGACACTTAATAAGTAATTCCCCTTTATTTAAGAGAATAATTTAAGAATGTTGCATATTATTTTGTGATCTTAAGTAAAGGAAACCGTTAAGCTTTTCAGGACATAAGAGCAAGTAATAAAAATTTGTTGCGCTCAGCAGCTATCCACTAATAAAGCTCTACATTTAAAATGTTATTTTTTCATTTTACCACGTCATATAAAAACATAAACACTTGTTTGAGGACCAAAAGCAGATTTTATGGCAATTTTCCCAATCCATTTGTAAAGCAGCTCTGCGCAGGACTGGATGACAAAAAATAAGGAAGTTTCTGATGGTTTCACTCAAAAATGCTCTGTTTGATTTGATTAATATCATCGTATCCAAATTCTTTATAAATAATATTTCAAAACGCCCTCTGTTTTTTATTGTTTTTAGAAAATATCTAAAATCTTTTTTTTTTTTTTCAGGCCTTTGTAAAATGAAAGTTTAAAATGGCTTGAAACAGTTTAATTTATTTGTATTGTAGGCCTATATACCTAAATTGTTATAGCTTTTGTTTGTTTTATATTGGTTTATTTATTTAATGTGATTTAATTATATCCAATATTTGTATTGTATTGTATTTGTATTAATATAGCTTAGGCTATTCAATCTAAATATGACACTATTGTGTTGAGCCTACAAAAGTGGACACATAATTTGTAAAATTGTATGTCTTTCTGTTATATTCATATTTTGTATCATCTACAAAAGAAAGAAAGAAAGAAACCCAGCCGCTCGCGACATCAACAGAGCTGTGAAGCGAGTGCTTTTTCGCCCAGTCTCACACACACAGGCATCTAAACATGCACGTTTCATGCACAAACACCATTTACACTTGACAAAAAACTCTCGACAGCTGAAAGTTACTAGCTGCTGTGTTTTTAATATGATGTAAAGATTATTATGCATTATAGAAACACCAAGGAGGACGTAGCAAATAAACATCACTTATAAATTAAAACTACTTTATTTTTTTATCCAACACCCTTACATTTAAAAGGGAAACATACAAATATGGCTACTGAAAATGTGCGTTTCTTCATGTTGTAGGACTCAAATGGTCCATTGCATGTTCAAAAATTGACGGAGATCTGAGTTGAAAATAAAGTTTTATTTTGAATGCAAGAAGTTACAGAATACAAGTTCTGTGCAGGAGAGATGTACTACCGTATCAGCTCTACCCTATTAGGCTCTCCTTAATGCTTTTATACTGTTTTTCGCACACTATCTAATCCCAACCCTATTGACTTATATGGTGTCGTTCTGACAGTTTGACCATTCAGCAACCAGATGTTCCTCTTTCTGGTATCTTCTCTTGACAGTTGACTAGGCAAATGTTTCAGAGCACGTACACACAGCTCATACATCTCAGAGCTCTCTGCACTTTCCATACAACCATATCAATAACAGGATGGGCTGTTCTCAGCAACCTGCAACACTTCTCTATTCTATGCACATAATATGGCAGTTAACACTTTAAAGCAAAAGCCTTCATGTCTATATTTACTACGTATTTGCTAGCAGAGCTTAATAAAATGCTTATCCTTCAATGTGCAGTACTACAATTTGTCATGCGCAGTACTGCGGGTACAAAAGCTGCCTTTACATAAAAAAAAAAAACCTTTCTGTGCTTTACGCAATAGCCACCAGGTGGTTTTTCCAATGGCTTTTTCCATTGACTCAGCTGTCATGCGTGTTTAGATGCATATACAGTATTTGTTTGCAAGATTGCTCGATTCAGCTCCGTCGATGCCTTGAGCGGCTGGGTTTCTTTCTTTCTTTATTTTGGTGATAATGTATACATATTTGGGTCCCACTTTATATTAAGTGTCGCTTATACCTGTGAACTTACATGGTAACTAGATGTGTAAGTAGTATGTAACTACAGTGTATGTACACACTGGTACATAGTAGTTACTTGTGTAATATTGGTGTAACTACACACATGTAACAGCCCACTGAATAGTATGTGTAAGTACAAATGTGTAACAGGACATTGGTAACAACACTAAGAAAGTACGCATCTGTAACAAGAATTATGTAAGTGCATTGTGTAACAACAGTATGTACTTGCAGGTGTTTTCTCACTTCCACACCTGTTTGCATACCATGTACTTGTGAACATTGTATGACAGAAATAAAGCTTCATTAGAAGGTCTCACCTTGTGATACCAGTGTAATTACAGGGTAAATCCACATAAACTGTCCACTCAATATAAAGTGTAAAATAGTCACAAATTACTCTGTAACATGTAAAATATCCTCTGTGCAACACTTTATTAACAGTGTACTTACATGGTAACCCCACAGGAACTGTCCACTCAATATAAAGTGTAAAATAGTCACAAATTACTCTAACTGGTAAAATATCCTCTGTGCAACACTTTATTAACAGTGTACTTACATGGTAACCCCACAGGAACTGTCCACTCAATATAAAGTGTAAAATAGTCACAAATTACTCTGTAACTTGTAAAATATCCTCTGTGCAACACTTTATTAACAGTGTACTTACATGGTAACCCCACAGGAACTGTCCACTCAATATAAAGTGTAAAATAGTCACAAATTACTCTAACTGGTAAAATATCCTCTGTGCAACACTTTATTAACAGTGTACTTACATGGTAACCCCACAGGAACTGTCCACTCAATATAAAGTGTAAAATAGTCACAAATTACTCTGTAACTTGTAAAATATCCTCTGTGCAACACTTTATTAACAGTGTACTTACATGGTAACCCCACAGGAACTGTCCACTCAATATAAAGTGTAAAATAGTCACAAATTACTCTGTAACTTGTAAAATATCCTCTGTGCAACACTTTATTAACAGTGTACTTACATGGTAACCCCACAGGAACTGTCCACTCAATATAAAGTGTAAAATAGTCACAAATTACTCTGTAACTTGTAAAATATCCTCTGTGCAACACTTTATTAACAGTGTACTTACATGGTAACCCCACAGGAACTGTCTACTCAATATAAAGTGTAAAATAGTCAAATTATTCTTTAACTTGTAAAATATCTTCTATGCAACACTTTATTAAGTGTATCTACATGGAAACTCCACAGGAACTGTCCACTCAATATGAAGTGTAAATTTGTCACAAATTACTGATTCATCCACTGATGAATCCATGTACTTCCCACCTACATTCTGAAATGTTCCATGTTAATTCTATTGTAACTGTGAACCTAAAAGTAATAGTATTAAATTCCCAAGTATTAATCCACAAATGTTTTTCAATAAGTAGACTATAGAGGACTAAAAAAGAAAACATGCAGCAAATGTAAACAATATTTATTAACATATTTATACTCAACAGTGCAACACATATAAAGTAAAACCTTAGAAATATGGCTGCAATATAGAACCTTACAGACACTATGAAATTAAAGAGATTAAACATAATCCCATAAACAAAAAAATCTTAAGAGTAAATTAAAACTTTTAGATAAATGTTGGAAGTAACATCAGTTCACATTAAACGTACAGCAATTCACATTGAAGAGATAGTTTACCCCAAAATGAAATTATTAATTACTCCCCCTGCTGTTATTCCAAACCTGAGTCATTCATTCAAAAAAAAAAAAATCTACTTTTTTATTTGTATTCGTAAAAATATTTTAGCTGATTATTTTTTATTATTATTATTATACATTATTATATTATATATATTTTAGAATTATCTGACCCTCCATAGAATGACAGAGTTGCAAGGCATTTAAAGTCTAGAAAGATACAGTACCAACAACATCAAAAGAGTACATTTGTCTTCAGTGGTTCAATTGTAATGCTATTAAGCTATGATAATACTTTTGTGTGGACAAAAAACACATTATTTTACGATTTATTCTGTTCAGTGTCATTTCAGGTCTCAGGGGTTGGAACGACATGTGGGGTAACAATTAATAACTACTGATGTGAATCTACAATTTAACTTTAAACAACATCTGCACATAAGAGATTTGTATATTTCTATCTGAACTTATACTTTATTGGCAGAAGTTTGCGCTCTTGTTTGGCGTTTTCAATGACAGATTTTAAGTCTGTTGTCAGTGACTGCAGGCACCTCTTGGCAAAGTCAAAAAGTTTCTCCTCCTTGGTTCTGAATTTAGGGATGCTTCTGTAAAACTCAGCATCAACAAGCTGAATTTCAGCCACAACAGCTGTTAATGCGAGAGTATTACGGTCAACCCCAACTTTGGCACATGCTTTACTAATGCTCCCTTCTTTTTTATAGGCATTGAAAACTTTGTTGTACCGCCTTAGTACGTCATCAGGGGTTGTTGCTGTAGAAAGATAAAAGCTTAAGATGAAATTAAAAAAAAACAAAAAAAAACAATGTGTGTCAAATACTTAAATGCACAAACCACACAAACCTGGCATGACCTATTGTGAATTAGTTTTTCCAGGGATGTCCCACATGGAACAAACATATATGAGGATGTATGCGCAAATATGAAACCTATAAGCAGTATACAGTATATGCACATATATGATAGGCATGGGACGATAACCATTTTCAAGGTATGTCGCGGTTTGGAAAAGTCAAGGTTTTAAAACTGTACAACAGTTTTCAAGGGGGGACAACAGTATCTCTAGCAGAACATATTCCATTTTAAATTGTAAAAAAATGTTTTGAAACAAATAAAGACAAAATGAAGCAAAATTCAATAATTCATTTAGCCCGACACATTTACTGCTCCAAAATATTTTAAATGTTTCACAAAATAAAATATACTGTGTTCAAAACAAAATGTACGGTTGTTTTTTACCCAGACATTTAAAAAGAAAATATTTTTGAGCAGTAATTACAATACTGTGATACCGTGATATTTTTATCCAATGTTATCATACAGTAAGAATCTTATACAGGCCCATGCCTAATATATGATAATAAATATGTGTATGTATATGCCATATATAGGCAAAACTAAGGTGCATATATGTGCATATACATGCCATATAGGTCTCCTGTAATGCTTCTTTATATCCACATATAAGCCTTACATGTACATACAAGATATACTAATAAAAAACAAAATGCAAAAAAATTATGTCAAGCCAACACTTGAAATTTTATTCACATGTAATTGGCATGTTATGGAATTTAACTATGGCAAATAAGTGAGAGGAGATGAAAAGCTATGATGTTTACATGTTTTCCTGAAACATTTTCAAGGCCAATTCTTTTTGTATTAAGATAGTGGAAAAGAAGAAAATAATATTTTTTTGTCTTATTTTTTTATTGTACTATTTGATTGTTCTTAAGTAAATAAAAAATACAATTTATTATATTTACATTGTCTAGAACCTATAGATTTTAATAATTTAACTAATATGTAGGTAAACATATAGGTAAACATATATATGTACATATAAACATACATATAAGCACATATATGTGTACATACAGTATATGTCTACATATATGCATACATAAAGTATGTGTAAATATATGAATGTGCATATATGTACATATACGTACATATAATATAGGAAATGGCCAATTTTTTATGTCATATATATTAAAAACCTATATCAAAACCTATCTTAAAACATATATGTTTATATAGGTTCTTTCCATGTGGGGTTCTATTGACTAAGTACACATCAACAGAAAAATGGCATTCAAAAACAGGATATATGCTTACCACGTGTGCTGTGCTTGGTAGATTTTGACCTGCTGGCCCTCTTTGTCTTCTTATGACTCTTTCTCTTCTTCCGAGGAATATCACTATCAGGTGACTCTGAAGATGAGGAAGAAGTCATGGACTCCTCATCAGTGTTACTGGTGCTGCATTCAGTGCTTGTGTCCAAGACTTTCTTTACTTTTTTTGCCCCTCTGTCTATGGAATAAAACAGATTTAGTTACATAAAAAGGCTAGCAGGCTTAGGCTAGCTACAGATGAGACTTTTATAAAAATCTTAACCAATTTTAAAATCATGGAATAAAACAGACATACTGTTTCTTACAGTCTTACAGCTAGAAATTAAGTCCAAAAGAATATGGTTAATAAATTTGTCCAGTTTTTATGGCATGTTTGTGGCTCCCAAATTTTAACAAAGCGCAAGGTTTAGAATAAAATGTGTTTTTTTGTTTTTTTTTTGTTCAAGGATCTTCCGTCTTGATCAGAAGCAGTTAATAATAGGTCAAACCCCATTCAGGGGTTCAAATCAAACTTAAAATCAGCAACTGTAGTATGTGGCCAGCCTTAAAAATGTAATCTATTAATACTACTCAGCAGTTCAGGATTGATGTGAAAGTTTAAAAAGTTTTAAAAAATCTACTTGCTCAGTAAATATTAATTTTAAATCAAACACGTTAATACAACAAAACAGGTTTCTTACTTGACAATTTTAGGACAGTTTGGCGGAGAAAATCTCGTTCCTGTTTAAGTGTTTGTATTGTCTGGGCCATGAGCATCAGCTTGTCTTTTTCCAAAATAGATGAAGACCCATCATCTTGTCCTTTAAAAACAAACAATGTAGCACAATACAGTTATGGTACATACAACTGGTACATACATCTGGTACATAATGGTACATACAAGTGCCTGCTAAATAACTAAAAATGTACCTTGTGTAATATGGAGTATATAAAAGTGGCATTAGTGCAAGATCAAGTATTTATATTTCCATAAAAGTACAATAGAACAAGACTGGCATTGGCTGTTTTTTTTTTTGTTAAAGCTAAAACATTTCAGCAAACAGTTGTGGTTGATGTGGTTCATTTTCAAATACGTTGGCTTGGTCTATCTTATACCATGATTGCACATTCAAAGTAATTTCTTTGTAAGTAAATACAAACTCACCTGGTTCTGGAGTAATGGTTTCCACCGCAACAACAGAAAGGTCATTGTCATCGTCTTTATCATGGTGTACTTTATGAATTTTTTGGGATGATTCAGGTGGTTCTGTAAAAACAAAAAAGGAAATGGTTGCTGCTCTTGTCTGTCAAACTACCGCAACATTACTGGAGCAACAACTTCTAAAACACTTCATGTAAAATGGTTTAACTTCGCCAAGAGTATGATCAGTTGGTTATCAATTTTTTTCTCAAACATTTTACCCACTTTCATTTTTTCCTATAGGACCAATATAGAAAAAGCTTGATGTGGCTTAAATAAACACATAAAAACAAACATGTGTATTTGTAAACAAATTCAAATGTGTATTGTGTCCTAATATGATAAAAAACATTATTCAATCCTACATTAATTTTCTTGTTGCACTTATAAGGGTCAAAATTAAATTTAAATAGACTAGTGGTCAAATATGCTGATTAAAATGCTGACCATTAAAAATACAATCAGCAAATGTGTTTTTTTTTTTGCATATTCAGTACTATTTGTATATGGTTTTACACATAGCATGGTTAGTTATTAGTGTATAAAAAGTGTGTACATTAAACTATAATTTGAAGTAGTTTAAGTATAGTAACATTATTTTTTTTATTTAGTAAAGGCTTGATTACGGTTAAGCATATTGCACATAAAAGTTAACTTATATCTAACCTTTGTTAGTCAGTTTAGATGAGTTACTGCATGAGACTACTAATATTAACGTTAAATCATTACAAATCATCGAACTGTAGATTAAATTACCTTCACTCAAGAGGTCAGCTTCAGCTTCGCTGCGTTGGGGGCAGTTCCTCTTCAAAGAAATCGTCTTTTTTCGTGGCATACTGAAGAAAAATTCGCTAAAGAGTTAGGGCTAACAATTTGCAAATAGACGCATCATGAGCGAGAACCATCTGCTCTGATAGGGAAATTGGCGGTTCATTCAGTAGTCCAATCAAAACTTACGTAACGTGACGTGACAACTGTGACGTTTCGTTGTAAACAGCCAGTTATCGACAAGGCGCCAAATTTACTAATAGGAAAGCAAGGCAAGCGGCTTTCAGTTATACATTAGCTGTATCTGTTATAGCGCTATGCATACAGGGAAATTAAACAAGATTATACGGCTTTGCAGCGGTGGAAAACATAGGAAATTAGTGATCAAATGGCTACAGAGGAAAGGCTTGCTTTGTAAAGCACCTCATTGTCGCCAGTGTGGAAAAAAGATGAGTATTAAAGCCCACAGTGGACGTGATGGTTACATATGGTAAGTAACGTCAAGCACAAAGCTTGTTTAACTCGCTGTTTTGATTGCTAATTTTAACATAATTTAAGTAAGTTTCCTTGAATACTATGTTATAGATTATCATAATTTTTTCACTTTTATTTTAGGACATGCCGAAGAAACAAGCATCGCAGAATTACACTCTCCATTCGCAAAGGATCACTGTTTCATAACTCCAGAATTCCTTTGGTAAAGTGGATGGAATACATATATAGGTAATCTAATAATAATTAACTTAATGTCATTGCGGTCGATCGCTAGCCTTGTTAGGTCTTTTTCATGTGTAATATAAATGTAAGATTATCAAGAAATATAGTTTAATACTATTTGCCCAGCCACTTCAGCAACACACTCCTTATTGTTTATGAATAGAGTTTGTATAGGTGAAGAATCTGTGTTATATCTGTGTTAAAATACATTTTATCTGAAAAGCTAGCATTGTATATATATATATATATATATATATATATATATATATATATATATATATATATATATATATATATATATATATATATAATTAACCAAAACAATTTTCTTTTAAGATTTTCACAGGGTCTACATTTAAGACAAATTGACTTGATGGATGATGGTGTTGCCAAAACTTCAACAACATTGTCCAGAATGAACAAATTGCTCAGAAAGGTAACTTAATTAATGACATATGCACACATATACAATGCAGGCTTTTTCACTTTTACATTTAACAGCACCTTACTCAACCAATTTAATTCAATTAGGTTCATTAGTACAAATTTCCTATGGCTATTTTTTTACAGGTTTGCATCAAGGCATTGAGTAATTTGAAAAGAAGAACAGGCCTTAGAGTTGGTGGAAAGTCAAGACAGAAGTTTGTGGCCATAGATGAGTCCAAGTTTGCTCACAAGAGAAAGGTATGTTTCATGTGAAAATGTTTATACTGTATACTTAGTAAATTTTACTATGTTGAAATACTAAAGTTCATTAACCTGCATTCAGTAATACTTCCAGAGTTAACATCACATCAAAATAGCACATGTAATCAAAAGCAGGGATATGATTTTTATATATAAATGCAAATTCCTGTATGTTCTGACGTCAGTGGGGTGACCCTTGCGGTTTTAATGTAAATTTCTTCATTCAGGACATCATGTGATTGTACCCAATAATTACAGATTTCACTATTTTCCTGTGTCTCCGGGAAGTAATGTCTATAATGATATTTGTGTAGTCCTTCAATCTACACATATGAGGAAGCTGATGTCAATGTGAAAAACAATGACAAAGATTTGAATGTGTTCATGTGAATTTTATGCTTTTACTTTTGAGTATGCACCATGTTTTATTACCCTCTGCAAATCATCTGTTCTTACAATCTTTATTTAATATTTAATAGACAATAACCTGAAATGTATACCTAAATATTAATTTCAAAACGTTATATTATTATACCTAACTCAAGAGTTACACATTATACATAATATTTTAAGAAATTTAAACAATTTCATTTTGAAATTTAAACAAATTTTGGACTGACTAGTAATTTATTTATCAGGTTGAAATTAAAGGTGTACTAAATAACTGCAGACACTTGCATTTTTTAAATTCTATTTTATGCATTGATGAAGACAATGGCACCACACAAGTTAGTGGCCATCTAGCAGCAGCAGTGTGCAGTTCTGTCCTCAGACTAAAGAACTAGGTATAGACCAATTGGTTTAAAGATTATTCAGATGATTATTAAACTGCTTTTTAAGTTAATTGAGATAGATGCATGGTGAAAAAGAACTATGGTCAGTCATTGGGAGATTTTACTGCTCTTACAATTTCTGTTGTTTCTTGTGTTCATTACTTTTCAGTTTAATCGTGGCCGCTTTTGTACTACTTGGCAGAGAAGAAAAGGATGGGTTTTTGGGATGATGGAGGTTAAAGGAGATCGCCGCCTACCAGTCTTAAAGATGGTAAAGGACCGTTCCAGGACCACACTGGTGCCCATCATCACAAGGCACATCAGAAGGGGGTCAACTGTTTACAGTGACAATTGGAGGGCATATCTGAATGCATTACAACCTTTACGATACAGACACCTAACTGTTAATCACAGTGAAAATTTTGTTGATCCCCAAACTGGCTGTCACACACAACATATTGAAAGGGCTTGGCTTGCCATCAAGGCACAGGTATCAAGATTAAGGGGTAACAAGACTACAAAACTATTGAGAGAACATTTGAAATTCATTCAGTGGCACTACTGGCTGGGAAGGCGAAATAGTAAAGGTGCCTTAGCACAGCTGATCCATGACATTAGAAAAGCATACCGGGTTCATTGACAATATATATGCCATTTTTTTCTCTTTTATTTGCTGTTTATATTGTGACATTTCTTCAGATTCTAAAATTTCCTGATAATACAATTAACTTGTTTTAATACATTCATAGCTTACTCAAAATACTTGTGTAAAATACTATGTTGCAGAGTAAAAATCAAATACGAATGTGACAGTTTTGATTTAATAGATCATGGGATATTATTTACAGCACTGATTGTTTTCTTTATTGCTCTTTTAAATTTTTCTTTTGTGATATCTGGCACTCTGTTGAACAATCTGACTTTACAGTCACAGTGTAAATTACAATATTCTGTTACTTTGCTAAAACATTGAAACTGCAATGCAATAAAGTTACACTACATATTAAATATACTATTCCTTTGGATTCACCATGCATTTTCCCTTGCTACAGTTATATGAGGACATGAAAGGACAGTTCATGAGAAGTTACCATGTCAGAACATTGTTAATGTGTTCGATTTGGATTTATATTACACAGTAGTTTGTGACCATTTTGCTAGTACACTTTTTTAAAAAAAATGTTACACTTTATTTACATACAGTATGTACACATTGGGTGGACGGTTTCTGAGGAGTTTCCATGTAGGTACACTGTTGTTAAGCAGTTGCACGGAGGATTATGTTTTATATATTACATAGTAATTTGTGACAAATTTACACTTTATATTGAGTGGACAGTTCCTGTGGGGTTACCATGTAAGTACACTGTTAATAAAGTGTTGCACAGAGGATATTTTACAAGTTACAGAGTAATTTGTGACTATTTTACACTTTATATTGAGTGGACAGTTCCTGTGGGGTTACCATGTAAGTACACTGTTAATAAAGTGTTGCACAGAGGATATTTTACAAGTTACAGAGTAATTTGTGACTATTTTACACTTTATATTGAGTGGACAGTTCCTGTGGGGTTACCATGTAAGTACACTGTTAATAAAGTGTTGCACAGAGGATATTTTACAAGTTACAGAGTAATTTGTGACTATTTTACACTTTATATTGCGTGGACAGTTTATGTGGATTTACCCTGTAATTACACTGGTATCACAAGGTGAGACCTTCTAATGAAGCTTTATTTCTGTCATACAATGTTCACAAGTACATGGTATGCAAACAGGTGTGGAAGTGAGAAAACACCTGCAAGTACATACTGTTGTTACACAATGCACTTACATAATTCTTGTTACAGATGCGTACTTTCTTAGTGTTGTTACCAATGTCCTGTTACACATTTGTACTTACACATACTATTCAGTGGGCTGTTACATGTGTGTAGTTTCACCAATATTACACAAGTAACTACTATGTACCAGTGTGTACATACACTGTAGTTACATACTACTTACACATCTAGTTACCATGTAAGTTCACAGGTATAAGCGACACTTAATATAAAGTGGGACTGAAAATTGTATACAGCATTACCTGGTTAACATCCTTTTATGCTTTGCCAAATTCTTCATTCATAAATGCAGGTTTTTGAAGTCAAAAGTCTGCCCCTCCAATCCCACCAACATTGCTGGTTAGTAGCAGTCAGATATATATTAGTGCTGTAAAAACTAGTGTGTTAACGCATGCGATTAATTTGAGATATTTAACGTGTTAAAAAAAATTAACGCAGTTGCGTTTTTTTTTTTTTCCTGTTGTGGCCGACGTGTGTTCAACATACAAAGAAATATGGAGAAGACCACGAAAGCACATTTAGAAGGAAAGTTTCAATATAAAACAATTAATGTCGCATTACCGGCCTATCCAGCGTCTCCTCTGGAGTTTCATCTGAGGGGGTGAATTTTTTATAAACCAATATAAAACAAACAAAAGCTAGCTATAACAATGTAGGTATATACAATACATAAATCAAACCGTTAGGCCAAATATAAATTTCATTTTACAAAGGCCTGTCAGAAAAAAAGATTTTAGATATTTTCTAAAAACAATAAACACCGGAGAATGTTTGAAATACTACTTATAAAGTATTTAAATATGATGATATTAATCAAATCGTGCAAACAGAGCATTTTATGGGTGAGTGAAAGCAGAAATAGGCTGCCTTTTTTTCTGTCCTGCGCAGCGCCTCTTGACAAACGCATCGAGGAAAACTGCAAATACAAAATGTGTTCTGTGTCCTCAAACAAGTGTTTATGCTTTTATATGACGTGGTAACATT
>NW_026613918.1:647-15449 GCF_903798145.1 Danio aesculapii | reverse complement strand
AAATTATTAGCCTTGCTGTGATTTTTTTTGTTCTCTTTCAAATATTTCCCAAAATCATGATTAACAAAGCAAGGAATTTTCACAGTATGTCCTATAATATTTTTTCTAGAGTAAGTCTTATTTGTTTTATTTCAGCTAGAATAAAAGCAGTTTTTAATTTTTTTAATAGTAATACAATGACTTAATTACCCTGTCCTGCCTAGTTAACCTAATTAATCTAGTTAAGCCTTTAAATGTCACTTTAAGCTTTAGAAGTGTCTAGAAAAATATCTAGTCAAATATTATTTACTGTCATCATGGCAAAGATAAAATAAATCAGTTATTAGAAATGAGTTATTAAAACTATTATGTTTAGAAATGTGTTAAAATCTTTCTGTTAAACAGAAATTCAAGAAAAAATATAAACAGGGGGGCTACTAATTCTGACTTCAACTGTATATATACAGGGGGGCTAATAAGTCTGACTTCAACTGTATATATACAGGGGGCTAATAATTCTGACTTCAACTGTATATATACAGGGGGCTAATAATTCTGACTTCAACTGTATATATACAGGGGGGCTAATAATTCTGACTTCAACTGTATATATACTGTATAGGGGGGCTAACAAGTCTGACTTCAACTGTATATATACAGGCGGGCTAATAAGTCTGACTTCAAGTGTATATATATACAGGCTGGCTAATAAGTCCAATAAAAATAATAATAATAATAATAATAATAATAATAATAATAATAATAATAATAATAATAATAATAATAATAATAGTAATAATAAGCCCAATTTAGTAGTTTTGACAAACATCATATTACTGCCTTTGAAAACAAGCAATTTATCAATTTATGTAGTTTGTAAATGTTTTTCTTTATTTTATTTATATAAATCTGTAAAAGTACAACTAAAAATGCTTTTCATTTTAGTATTACCCATTAATTTCATGTGGAATTGGATTTAAATCTTGAGATTTATCTCAGAATTAGGAGGTGTGAACACTTTTGTTGCAACAACTACAAAAAAGTACATTAGTTTTAGCTTTAATGTTTCTTTTTGCTCTCGAATAATTTGCTTTAAAATGTAAAAAAAGAAAAAAATATTTACAATTCATGCTGCTTACTGCTGGCTTATTACCTGCATATTATTACTGTATTAATAATAATATAATATTATTACATTATATATATATAAGGTATATAACAAATTGTATTATAAATGTGAATTTTTATTTATGGATGCCATTATTTGCGATTAATTACTAGACAGCAATAGTATAAAGTCAACTAATCACTTGGGGTGTAACAGTACACAGAAGTCACAATTCAGTGCAGTGGACCAATCTGAAGAACTCTTAGGCAGGGCAAACATTGAGAGCTTCTGTTTTTTATAGTAGCACATTAGCATGACAACGGTTTCATTTGGCAGCAACATGATGGAAGGATGTTTTTCTGTATTCATCGTCAGACGAAATAATCAAACCATGACAGTTTGGGATGAATACATTTAACCCAGACTAATTCTGAAAACGTAGCCCTTTATACATTTCTGGAGAGCACCAAATACATTCCAGGAGGTAATTTTTTTGCAGTTTTTGTTTTCGCAAATCCATCAGAGGCCACCATGTATGCATTTTCAGATCTCAAATTTCTCTCACGAGTGCCGTTCACGCCTGCTGTTCTCACGTAAATCCCTCAGAGGCGGATGTTGACTGACTGACCGTCAAATCGACCAATACCCCACCCTCCCCCGTCCCTAAAACCAACCGAAAAAGCACAGATTGATTCCCTAAATCCAACCAACAGTTTTGAAAAGCAATCCAGAAAAAGAAAAGCCCTCGGTTGATTTTTACCACGTTTTTAGATTTTACCACATTCTCACCCTGTTATTTACTTGTTTATTTTACTTTTGTATTACCCGCTTTCTAGAACCACTCTTCACCAGACTTGAACCCGTCGTGGCCAACTTCACTCTGTGTCTCAAGTCTGCTGACGTACATGACGAGCTCTTGGACAAACAGCGGGAAAGCCGCCCTGACCGAGGTAAGCGGTCAGCTGGTAAGCGCAAAAAGGAACACCATAATACCACCCGGTAGCGTTCATTTTAAAGACAAAATGCAGCCAAACGTACTTCTGGCTACATAATTCATGATCTCCAGAAATGTATATAAGGGTGCGTTTTCAGAATGAGACTACATTAAATACATTAGGGGTGGGAGAAAAAAAATGGATTCATCACGATTCTGAATCAATTGTCAAAAGTTCAGATTCAATTCAGTATTCTAATTCGATTGCGACGGTGCAGGCATACTTTTGGCATCTAAAATGTAAAAAAATATATATAAAGAGATGAAAAAAGCATAGGGAATGTAATCCAGGTTGAGATGTACATTTGTAAAGATGAAAATGGGTAACACTTTACAATAAGATTCATTAGTTAATGTGTTTACTAACACGAACTAATCATGAACAACACTTGTACAGCATTTATTAATCATAATTGGACATTTACTAATGCATTATTAACATCCAATTCCATGCTTGTTAACATTAGCTAATGCACCGTGAGTTAACATGAACTAACAATGAACAACTGTATTTTCATTAACTAATGTTAACTAACATGAACAAATACTGTAGTAAATGTATTGTTCATTGTTTGTTCATGTTAGTAAATGCATTAATTAACATTAACTAATGAACCTTACTGTAAAGTGTAACCTGAAAATGCACAGCAGAAGAAATAGGAGAAAAAAATGTTGGTTTGAAATCGTATCGTCAAGGCCAGAATCACAATGGGATCGGATTGTGAAGTCCCTAAAGATTCCTATTCCTAGAATATATTTACAGTTACACCCCTACTGATCACTTTAAAACTTTTTTTTTAATGTAAAGTCAACTAATCGCTTCCTACAGTGTATTAGAGGGCACATTTGAGCAATTAAATAGAGCATTGTTTACGTAATGAGCCATAGAGAAACACACACGGGTGTTCTTGGCCTTACACCATGAGGATGTGACTCAAACAGCATCTTAGTATGCGAATGAGTCAACATCTAAGTTTTGCTTCATTCAGTGCTTCACCAAAAAATCCAAACTGATCCAGTTAATGACTGACTCAAATGAGGATCACAATGCTGGAGGCTAAAAGAAAAACCTGTGATGTTAATCTTTAATCAAGGCCACAAAACGAGTTTGAGCTAGCCTACGTCCAGCCCAGCTGAGGACTGTGGGTAATATGATGGTGCGATATTAGGTCGTGCAGAGATTGTGATCAAAGAAAGGAGAAAGAGAAAAAACGTAAGTGTCCGTTAAAACATTCCTGAATTGACGCAACTCTGGCCTTATCTTACAATCAGTTTCTTGTAACAGCACGACACACTGTTTCAACATGCAAAAACAACACAGTCAAACACATATTCACACAGCAGACATGGTGTTTTAGTCGCACTGCCTTATGATGAGCATTCCTTTAGAGTCAGAGCGAAACTAAATGCTGAATCTTGAAGCAGCTGATTAAAAGTCATTGTAAAAATACAGTTAGTCAAAATTATTAGCCCCCCTGTTTATTTTTCCCCCAATTTCTGTTTGATGGAGAGAAGATTTTTTTTTCAGCACATTTCTAATCATAATAGTTTTAATAACTCATTTCTAATAACTGATTTATTGATCTTTGCCATGATGACAGTAAATAATATTTGACTAGATATTTTTCTATACAGCTTCAAATGACATTTAAAGGCTTAACTAGGTTAATTAGGTTAACTAGGCAGGTTAGGGTAATTAGGCAAGTTACTGTATAATGATGGTTTTTTCTGTAGACTATTGAAAAAATATATAGCTTAAAGGGGCTAATCATATAGTCCATAAAATAGTTCTTAAAAAATTTAAAACTGCTTTTATTCTAGCCGAAATTAAACAAATAAGACTTCCTCCAGAAGATAAAATATTATCAGACATACTGTGGAAATTTCCTTGCTCTGTTAAACATTATTTGGGAAATATTTTAAAAAGTAAAAAAAAATTGAATAATTAAAGGGGGGCTAATAATTCTGACTTCAACTGTAGATAAAAAAAGAATGATATATACTGTATGCTTTTAAAAGAGACAATTCAACTAATATTTATATGTTTTTTGTGTTACTAATGAGAGAGAGAGAGAGAGAGAGAGAGAGAGAGAGAGAGAATTTTAAGTTTATTTTCATATCAGCTTCACTAGCTGTCATTGCAAAAAAAAATTCAAGTTTACCACATTTTATAAATACCGCTTTTCTATAATTATAAAAATATTCTAACAATTAAAAGTCGTCAACAACAATAAATAATACACAAGATAAAATACCTAAATAATAATATAAGATACAAATCGTAAAGTTTTTAAAGGTTTACTGTTTTTTATAAAAATTGTACAATTTTAGAAGGATTCACAATAAAATATTTCATTTAAAGTCTCTCCAGATAATAACCGTTGTCTGATAACAATAAAAACAGGGCATTCCGCGAGAATATGTTTAACAGTTTGGTTTCTGTTGCATTATTGATATTTTGGGGGTTCTTCTCCTTTGAGTAAATGTTCATGTGTGAGTCTCGTGTGTCCAACACGACATCTTCTATAAACAATCTCATCGTGTCTAGAGTTAAAAATGGATAGGATTTTCTTCCTATTTCAGGCTGAATTTCAAAAAGTTTATTTTCTGAGCACTGATCGCATTGCTTACCGTTTGTTAAGAATATAGCCTTTTATTAGCGGCTTTAAATCTGAAGGTGGGAGTTTGCACTCCTTTATCTTTCCTGTTAAGACTGTTTTGGAGCTTAATGGCGATATTGACATTATGTTTACATTGCCTCTGCATGGGAAATGTTAATAATTAAGATTTTTATCACTGATTTTCTCCCATGACAGTAGAAAATGATTACAAAAACATTTGTAGATTTTGTGTCTCCTGTAATATACAAATTATAAGTTTAATATTTACTAAGTGCAGTTTTACAGGGAGAAGAATTAACACATTTAAAATCTATAATTTTATTAATTAAATCCTAAATGTTTATATCTATGCCATGATGACAGTACATAATATTTTTGTAAGATACTAATATCCAGCTTAAAGTGACATTTAAAGGCTTAACTAGATTAATTAGGCAAATGATTGGGAGTGGTTTGTTCTGTAGACAATAGAGAAAATAGTAATATATTATTAGGCTAATATTATTGACTCTAAATATGTTTAAAAATGTAAAAACTGATTTTATTCCCAAAAAAAAAAAGAAAGAAAGAAAAAACAAATAAGAAATAAAATGTCAGAAATTTGTTAAACATCACGTAATATTTAAAATATTTGAAAAATAATTCAAATTTCAAAAAGGGCGGGAAAAATAGCTTTCAACTGTGTGTTGCAAATTCAAAAAAGAGAATTTTCACCAGATTTCTCCAGTGAACTTCAAATAAATGTTGATATATTGAATGAAATGTCTGTTTTCTTACTGAAACTTCTAGAATAGTTTGTTTACTGGAGTTCTATCCTGCAAAATATATCTGTTAATGAACAATTTACACATTTTGTTATCCACATGTGTTTTCAGTTTATTTACCATTGTGAATTGCATGATGGGAGCTTGATCTCTGCTCGGTCGACTTTTGCTGCTGAAAATTCAACTCTACAGTTGAACTTTCACTGACATTTTACACTGTAAAAAATAAATCCGTAAAATTTACGGTAAAAAAACCAGCAGCTATGGTTGCCAGTACTTTACAGTTAAAAATACGGTACAAACCGTAATAGAAATTTCTAATTTTTACGGTAAACTACCGTATTTTATTAACTTATAGAGGTAATATGTCTGTATTTTGAATTACCAACATCTACTCATCTTTTGTTACACAGTTAGACACGTTAGCACAGCCATATGCAGGTGGTGATGAGGAAGTTACATAATGAACCAATGCTCATCACAATCAACTTTTCCCACAAGCAGAAGAGTGTATCAGTGTATAGAGGGTGCTCAGTGTCATTCACACAGTTACTAAATACCAGTACGGTAACACACATAAAATTAAAGTCATAAAATAAACATTGTTTATCAACATTAGATGTAAAATAAATCTCTAATGTACATAACTGATGGAGAAACAACTCAAAAGATCCATAGTAATGTCAACAAACAGCATAACAAGTGATGTGCCATACAGGAAATTCTGGGAAAGTCAATTTACGGTTATTCGCCGTATATATATATATATTAAGGAAACGTACTGTTAACTAGGTTACGGATCTGTGCTGTAGCATTTTTACAGATTTTACCGTTGAAATCATGGCCATTTTTTACAGTGTAGTAGTTTGTAATGATTTAAAATAATACATAGAGAAATAAGTCTGTAAAATGAGTTTTGGGGTTTTTGTAGCATAATATACAACCACAACCCGGTCAATATATCACTTTAAACTATTAAAAATGTTCGTAAAAGTCACTTTTTCAAACTTTTCAAGGTTGAAAGTTGTTGGAAGAAAGCTCAAGCTCCCATAACGCAATTCAAAAGCATAAATAAACAGGGGAAAACAAAAACATGGATCAAAAAATACTGAAAACTGCTAATTTAGGGATATTTTTGACAGTGTACAATCCTCAACAGCAACTCAATGGCAAATAGTGATGTAAATGTTGAGCTGATGTGAGAATTGTAGTTTTGTTTTCCATGAGGTTGCGGTTGATGGCTTGACTTGTGGAAACAGGGATTTGGTCCACTGGTGTAAGAGGGAGAGCTTCGATGTCATGGAACATGTGCTCTCACAGGCTTTACAGTCCTATTTGCTGAACTCAAGTGAAGAACGTTCCTCTGTTGTTTTTCATGCTCAGTTTCAAGAGGAATAACCAGCAATGCGGCTTCACAGATCTATACTGTCAGATCGAGATTACTGAAGTGCTATCTACAGACTAAAATACCATGACTGCATACTAACAGAAACACACACACATGAATAACTAAGCACACACGACATAACACTGCAAACCTACAGTACAGTTTGATGGGTCCCTCTATGGCAATACAAAAGGTAGAGCAGAAATAAAGAAGAAAGGAGAGAAAAGGTGGTTATGAGCAGACAGCAAAACTCCTGAATCCTAGGATTTGATCTGTATTGTCCTACACAAGACATTTCCATTGAAATTACGAAAAACAGATCACTTCATTGAGAATATCAGTTAATTGCTTACACACTGACAAAAGTTGTATCACTTTTAAAAATGAAACTGTAGTAATTAATGTAATGATGATGTAATTAAGCCCAAACTGAAATAAAAACTCCACTTAGATAACTTTAGTTTAATTCTACTCTTCAGTAGCCTAACCCTTAACTAAACACCATATTGATAATGGTTACCATCTAAAGAGAAAAAATATATACTTTGAAATTAATCGACTTTTTAAAAATCACTGTAATTTGTTACAGCTTTTTAAATATTATTTAATTTAATTATTATTTTTTAGTTAAGTATAATTTAACTTTGGTTCAATCTTTATAATTTTATTTAATTTAAATCAAGTTTATTTATTGTGACAAAAATACACAAAGTAAACATACTGTTTACTTTAAAGACACTTATTAATGTATTATTAATAATTGTTTTATTATTATACAATTACTAATAATTACAATTTTTTTACATTGTACAATGTAGAAAAAACAATAACTTATCAAATTTATCAATATATATATATATATATATATATATATATATATATATATATATATAGTAAAATTACTTATATATAAGGACCAACCTAAAAAAAAACTAATTTGCTACAGCTTTTTTTAATTTAACTTAATTTAATTATAATTTTTTAGTTAAGTATAATTTAACTTTGGCACAAACTTTACAAGTTAATTTAATTGAAATTAAAATAATTTATTTTAAGAAAAAAAAATTGATTCACACAAAGTAAAAATAGTTACTTTACTTTAAAGACACTTATTAATTTATCAATAATAAATATTTTTTTTTATTAATTATATAAATACCTAATAATTAGTTTTACTTTGGTACAACATAGATTTCAATTATGGAAAAAGTATAATTGATCAAATTTAACAATTTATCAAATTGATATATAAAAGTATAATTACAGTTCTCAGAACAGATTTATTAAACAGTTATATTTATTAAAATAATATAATATATATATATATATATATATATATATATATATATATATATTTTTTATATTAATATTTTTATACAATAGTTTTACTTTTTACAGTGTACTATACAGTCAAACAAACAAAAACATATAAATATTTCTAATGTAATCACATTAAACCTATTTAAATGCAGTTACACATTGATTTTGTATTATTATTATTATTTATTTATTTATTTATTTATTTATTTATTATTATTATTATTATTATTATTATTATTATTATTATTATTTATTATTATTATTATTATTTTATATGTATTATTATTATTATTATTATTATTATTATTATTATTTATTAATATTATTTATTATTATTATTATTATTATTATTATTATTATTATTATTATTATTATTATTATTATTATTATACAGTCTACAATATGAAAATGACAAAGTTGTTCATTATTTTTTTTACTAACATTATTATCTATCAGTGTTTGCTCCATTAAAACTCCAATAAGAAACTGCATTAAAACACTATTAAAGGCTTCGTTCACCCAAAAATAAAACTGTCCAGATCCTCTTGGACCTTCATTCATATTCAAAACACAAATTAGGATATTTTAGATGAAATCCAAGAGCTCCATAGACAGTTACACGACATTTAAAGTCTTGGAAAGAAACCAAAATATATATTTTTTAATTCTATGTGACTTGAGTGGTAATCAACGAAGCTGCAAGAACATATTTGAGGACCAAATAAACAGTAAAACTGACTTTGTTTGCCAGTGTCTTACGTATCAGATCAGGGTGCACGTTTACTATAAACAATATGATGCTTGAGCATCGCATTGTCGACTCCAATGGCAATACATCATACTTCTCATAGTAAACGCACATCCAACACACTGACACAGGAGTGAAGATACAGATCTATTTAAAGACAAAATTGTTTATGGAGCTTCGTATGATTCCAGTTGAACCACATGGAAGTTGTCGAGAATGTTTTTGGTTGCCTTTCTTTAAGCATCTCTGGGCCTTCGCGGTATACGGAAAAACGAGAGAGCTCCTGGATTACATCTAATATATTTTATATGTGTTCAGAAGTTGAACAAATGAGGTTGGAGCAACATGAGGGTGCAATGTCAAACGTTTTGTGTAAAATGACCCTTTAAAGTGATTGTAGACATTGAAAGAACGCTGTGATAGCGTTGTGTAATATGTTTGTAATTAATACATTTTCAGCAGAAGACGGTGTGTTGAAACAGAAAGACATTTCTAGGGATTTGATCATGGAGCCAAGATTATGACTTCAGCAGAATAGAGGTTAATCACTTGAGCTTGTTCAGACATTAAACCCGTTCCGGAAAGCACACAAACAGCTTGAGCTGTGATGATTGTTATCATACGTCTCAGTGCACCGACAGTGTACCTGTGGCTCCAAAGACCCGCAGCCACTCTGAAGAGATGCCTCAACTTTAAACACAATCTGCTGCTTACAATACTTCAGCCTCTTATACAGTAAGAGGCTTGCTGCATATCTCCATCTGAATCAGTGGCTTTTCTTTCTTCTTGTGGTGGGCTGTTCTCGTATTCTGAATCATATTTTGAGCATGTGATTGTTAAGGTGTTGCTTGTAGTGTGGAGCAGCTTCTGTTACCTGCCAATCCTGAGTTCATGATGACGGTGGGCGAACCACAGCCAGGAAGCGGAGGAGCCATGGGGGGTGGCGGAGGGGGCATAGGGGCAGATATATCCACAGGAAGAGGAGGAGGAGGTGGTGGAGGTGGAGGGGGTGGTGGAGGAGCTGGTGCTGGAGCTACAGATGGACCATTTAGTACTGTAAAAATAAAACAACAGCAGAATGTGAGTTTCATTTCATAACACAAAATTCATTATTGATTTGTGATCCTGAGGGTGGTTGCACCAGCAGTAAGTAGTATTGACTAGTTACATAAAGGGACACTGAGTTATGTACACAATAATACAGGGTTTCTGCAGGTTTCAGCAAGTAAAATTTAAGACTTTTTAAGACATTTTAAGACCATTATGAATGAAATTCTAGACTCATAAAGGGATAAAGGCTAATGCATTTTCAAATGGCCCAGATGGAAAAGATTTGGTAACACTTTATAATAACTACACACAATAAATCATTTACTAAGCATTAGTATCTAGTGAATTCAGTATTTGTTAAGCATTAACTCTACATTAATAAACGTTAGTAAGCAGTTTATAACTGCAGCTACAAATGCTGTATTATTGACTTCTAAGCACCTTTATAATGTGCTTAATAATTGTATTTTCATACTCTGTTAATGATTTATTTTTCATTACTAAATTAAGTATTGCATTATTTACAAACCAGTTGTATTTAAGAGTAGTTGAGGGGTTTTAGGATCATTCAGAATGCGTTAGTAAATGATTAATAAACTATTAAAATCAACGTTTATATGTCTTATTATTCAGGCATATACTAATAGATAACTAATATGATAATAAATGCTTTATTAACTCAACTTCATGCAGTTTTGTGACCTAATCTAAAGTGAGGACTATTTATGCTTTATAAATCGCTTATAAATCAGAATCAGAATCAAATGAACAATAATCTTTGCAATCTTTTCTTAAAAGTATAATTACTGTAAAGTTTAAACATTGCCAAATAACAGGAGTGTCAAAATACAACATAAAACTGGATAAAACAACAACAACAATATAATAATTTAACAATATAATAATATGCGATGTTTAAACTCTAGAGTTATTTTATTTTAGATAAGGTTGCAAAGATTTATTTTTCATTTGAAGTACAGTTTTATTTGTGTATCTTTAAATGAAAAGGAATGAATAATGTCAATTTTCCTGTTTAGAATTTACCTGAGCCTTTATTTGTCATTTATAAGGGATTTATAAAGCATAAATAGTCCTCACTTTAGATTAGGTCACAGAACTGGATGAAGTTGAGTTAATAAAGCATTTATTAACATACATAGTAACCCTTAATATATGCCTGAATAATAAGACATATAAACTTTGATTTCAATAGTTTATTAATCATTTACTAAGTCATTCTGAATGATCCTAACTACTAACCCTCAACTACTTTTAAATACAACTGGTTTGTAAATAATGCGATACTTAATTTAGTAATGAAAAATAAATCATTAACAAAGTATGAAAGTACAAGTATTAAGCACATTATAAATATGTTTGTGAGTCAAGAATACAGCATTTGTAGCTGCAGTTATAAACTGCTTACTAACGCTTATTAATGTAGAGTTAATGCTTAACAGATAATGAATTAACTATTTGCTAATGCTCAATAAATGATTTATAGTGTGTAGTTATTATAAAGTGTTACCGAAAGGCCTTGCAATTGATTTCATTCCCCAATGTGATGAACCACAAAGAGTGCAGAGCTCTGCTCTGGACAATTAGAAAATCCAGGTAAAGAGGTGAGAGCAGGTGATTGTTTTGTAAGCAAATTACAGTGCCTTGAATTTGATGCAAGTGGCAATTGGCAACCATTTTGATAACAGTTTCAGTTGTTTTCTTGAATCAACCCAAAAACTAGTTAAATTATGCTTTATAAACCACACATCAGAGCAAGCAAATGGTAATTTAGATTATTTTCTTTACAAAAGAAAACAAGCTAGGCTTATTTCACTGGAAAGTCTTTGGCTTCAGTTGCAGAATCCATTGAGAACATTCATGTTGAAGTTCTCAGGAAACATACTGACTGTTATGAAGCGGACAGGAGACAGAGGTAAGGAAACGTTAGGGTGTTTATTGAATGACAACAAGGAGCACATGAAGGATAGCCAGGAGGATCAGGAATGATGTTGGGGTCTTCTCCTCCGTGGCTGGGTAACAGGAATACACGAGGATGGACAGCACACACCAGATACAGCTGACAGAGGATGACACAGACTTGGAAGGACTGGAAGACAGGACGATTCGGGAGGACCAGGAAGACTCGGAGGAATACAAAGAGAACAGGTAAGTAAATCGTTTGTTTAGCTGAGGATGACTACGCTGAGTGGTCGCTCAGTTGTCCGCTTTCGTCGAGACGAGCCCGGACAATGAGCGACTGGAGTGCTGTGCTTTATCTGGTGCTCGTGAATGTGATGCAGCTGTGTGCTCATTAGAAGTCAGGTGATGGTGATCTTCGTGAGTGGGGGTCGTGAGAGCCTGACCAATCCATGACAGTACCCCCCCTCCCCAGGGCCCGCTCCTGAGGGCCGACACCTCCGGCGCCGTGGTGGTCTCCCTCTGCCTCTAGGCGCTGGGAACTCAGGGTGGCTCTCATGAAACTCCACCATGAGACTAGGATCGAGAATATCAGCTCTGGGAACCCATGTCCTTTCTTCGGGGCCGTACCCTTCCCAGTCCACCAGGTACTCCAACTGGCCACCACGACGTCGGGAACGCAAGATCTCCTTCACTGCGTAGACGGCTCCTTCTTCTAGGAGCAGTGGAGGAGGGGGTTCCTCTTCGTGGTCAGGCTCTGTGGAGGGAAGAACAGGATCGTGATAGGGTTTCAGGAGTGATACGTGGAATGTAGGGTGAATACGGTAGTGAGAGGGTAATTGTAGTTTGTAGGTGACGGGGTTAACCTGTTCCACGATGGTGAAGGGACCAACAAATCGGGGACTTAACTTGCGAGAGGGCAGTCGCATGCGTATGTCCCGGGTGGATAGCCACACCTTTTGTCCGGGTGTGTATCTGGGTTCTTCAGACCTTCTTCTATCGGCGGTTACCTTGCTTCGACGGACTGCCCTCTGCAGATGTTGATGAGCCTCGTCCCAGACTCTCTCGCTCTCCCGGAACCAGTGATCCACTGCGGGGACATCAGATGGTTCGCCATCCCAGGGAAAGAGCGGTGGTTGGAAGCCCAGGACGCACTGGAATGGCGTGAGTCCGGTGGAGGGTTGCCGCAGTGAATTTTGGGCATATTCTGCCCAGCCCAAATACTGGCTCCAGGAGCTCTGGTGACCACTGCAGAAGGTCCTCAGGAACCGTCCCACCTCCTGAATCTTCCTCTCTGTCTGCCCGTTGGTTTGGGGATGATATCCAGAAGAGAGGCTGACGGCCACACCTAGGAGCTTGAAGAAGGCTTTCCATAGACGTGAGATGAACTGTGGACCTCTGTCCGACACAATATCTTCTGGAATACCAAATGACCTGAAGACTTGATTAAAGATATTGTCGGCTGTTTCAAAGGCTGTGGGAAGACCTTTCAGAGGGATTAGTTTGACAAACTTTGAGAATCTATCTACTATGACTAGAATACAGGTATTACCTTCTGACGAAGGGAGGTCAGTGATAAAGTCCACTCCTAGGTGTGACCAGGGACGGTTCGGAATCGGCAAGGGATGGAGCTTTCCAGCGGGTAGATGACGTGGGCTCTTGGATTGGGCACAGTCCTTACAGCCCTGAACATATTGCCTCACATCCCTTGCCATGTTTGGCCACCAGAATCGTTGGGATACTAGCGAGAGAGTATTGTTGATCCCTGGATGTCCAGTGCCTAGCGAGGTATGTAAGGAGTGGATCAGATCTACCCGGTGTTCAGGTGGTATGAACTGCCGATGAGGAGGGCATCCCGGCGGAGCAGGGGCTTCCGGAGTGGCAACGACTGGAGGAGCGTTCCAGGTGATCGGACAAATGGAGATGTGTTCGGGAAGAATCTTCGTTGGGAGTTCTTCATGATCGTGATGCTCGTGTAAACGAGAGAGAGCGTCTGCTCTTAGATTCTTGGGTCCTGGACGATAGGAAATGGAGAAAATCAAAACGTGAGAAGAAAAGTGACCATCTGGCTTGACGTGGACATAGTCTCTTGGCCTCTTTGATATATTGGAGGTTTTTGTGATCTGTGATCACCTGGAACGGATGTTTGGCTCCCTCCAACCAGTGACGCCACTCCTCCAAGGCTAGCTTGATTGCTAGAAGCTCCCTGTCTCCTATGCTGTAATTCTGCTCCGCCGGGCTCAACTTCCGAGAGAAATAGGCACAGGGATGCAGTCGGGGCGGTGTATCATGATGTTGAGATAATACTGCCCCGACGCCGGTGGTGGATGCGTCCACTTCCACCACGAAAGGAAGATTTGGGTCAGGATGAGTCAGGAGTGGTGCCCTTGTGAACTCCTTCTTAAGAAGGCGGAAGGCTGCGGCTGCTTCTTTGGTCCACTCCAGTCCTTTGGGTTTACCCTTGAGGAGATTGGTGAGAGGTGATGTAATCCTGCTGTAGTCCTTGATAAACCGTCTATAAAAGTTAGCAAACCCAAGAAACCTCTGGAGCTCCTTAATGGAAGTGGGTTCTGACCAGGATAGAACAGCCTCAATTTTCTTCCCATCCATACGTATACCGGTTTGGTCAATGATGTATCCCAAGAAATGAATCGACTTCTGGTGGAATGAGCATTTCTCCGCTTTGAGGTAGAGGTGATGTTCTCTCAATGTGTGTAGGACCTCCGCAACGTGTTGGCGATGTTCGGCCTCACTCCGGGAGTAAATGAGGATGTCATCTATGTACACTATTACAAAGTGGTGAAGAAACTCCCGGAGGACTTCATGAATGAAGTTTTGGAATACGGAGGGGGCGTTGACCAGACCGTAAGGCATGACCTCATATTCATAGTGGCCAGTAGGGGTCACGAATGCT
>NW_026613918.1:0-547 GCF_903798145.1 Danio aesculapii | reverse complement strand
TATGTATCTAAAAAAAGAAAATATTAGCATATTAGTGTCACCCATACCATGAAGTCAATGTTATTGTCTTCATTCTTGAAGTACTCCATGAGCTTCTCGAGCGCTGTCTTCTGAACACACCTGTGAAGCAATAAGATAGAGCTGATGCACCGAGAAGGAACATTGAAAGTATGTAAAGAGACAGTGAAATGAGATTTTGATGCACCCTACTTTTTTTTGCTTTATTGAGTTCTGTGACATTTAAAAAGTCAATGCAGTAGTTCGATGTATCCACCAATCCCTCTATTGGAAAAAACACTATATTGATCTACTCCCCAGAATAGCTATGAATAAAATATATGTGATTCTTCCACTAAACAAGAATATATTATGCTTTCTTAAATATGTGTGCACATCTCACATCAATTATTCAATTCATCTTTATTTCTACAACACTTTTACAGTGTAGATTGTGTCAAAGCAGATTACATTTATGTTCTAGTAAATGTAAACTGTGTCAGTTCACTTTTCAGAGTTGAAGTTCAGCTTAATTCAGTTCAGTGGGTTT
>NW_026613917.1:0-15803 GCF_903798145.1 Danio aesculapii | reverse complement strand
TGAGTCGTGTTTAATTTATTAGTACATTACACTAGTGGATTTGACTTATAGTGCTCTGAGAACTGAACAGATAAATGTGCTGAGTTGGTAGAAGCAAAGAGTGTCTAATGTTACAGGTCTTAAAAAATGGGGGGTCTTATTTCACCAACATACAATGTTTCTGATGCCCATGGGTCAGTCTACAGGTATGCTTGGGAACTTGACAACCAAAACAGAGTCAACAGATTGCAAGATCTGGCTGATGTGTAGTGTTTCTTTACATAGTGACATTGCCAGTAATTGGTTGCTTATAATTTTTCACAGATCTGTGTGAATAAGGTTAGTCATCTGTATGGAAACATTTGAAATAATTAACAAAGAAGAAATGTTTTCATTTTTGGTACATTAATATCATATAAATGCACCCACTGTGATGAACAGCAACAGTGACAATAAATATATATGCGCAAAAAGAGAAGGTGTGACTTCTGTGTAGTAAATCAGCTGAAAAGATGATTTATTCATAGATTCTTTACACAATCCTTCGAAATCAGTCTAATATGATGATTAGAATAGGCTTTAGAAACATTTAATCTTATCATTGGGGAAAAATTATAATCTTATGGTAATTTTTTTGGGAAAACCATAGTATATATCTATTTTATGATAAGTATTAGGGTTTTATTATATGTTTACCATTTAAAATCCGACAGTAAGATTAAATAGTTATTTTATTCAGCAAGGATGTATTACATTTCTAAAAGGAGACAATTATTAATTTAATGTTTTAAATAATTCATTTTGTCATTTAATGTTACAAAATATGTCACTGTCCAATACAGTAAATGGTGTATCTCTGTTATTCAAATGAAATGGAATATATATAGAGCTCAGCAAATATAAGTACAGCCCTCACAAATCTATCTTTTAAATTCATATTTTTCAATAGGAAGCTCTACAATATTATATTTGTGCATATACATTAGATTAGGGGCTGCACGGTGGTGCAGTGGGTAGCACGCTGGTCGCTGGTTTGAGCCTTGGCTGGGTCAGTTAGTGTTTTTTGTGTGAAGTTTGCATGTTCTCCCCATGCTCGCGTGGGTTTCCTCCAGGTGCTTCGGTTTCCCCCACAGTCTAAAGACATGCGGTACAGGTAAATTTGGTAGGCTAAATTGTCCATAGTGTGTATTTGTGAATGAGTGTGTATGGGTGTTTCCCAGTGATTGGTTGCAGTTGGAAGGGCATCCGCTATGTAAAACATATGCTGGATAAGTTGGTGGTTCATTCTGCTGTGGCGACCCCAGATTAAAAAGGGAGCTTATCTAACAAAATAACTTATGATGACGGTCCAAAAACTAGTACATTCAAATTTATTTGTTATAGAAAAATATTACATACAATTAAAAAAATTCAAGAGAAGCAAAAAAAAAGACAAATTTAGTTTAATTTTTGTAGGTTGTAATTTTGTTTGCAATATTTTGCTTGAATTTAATTGTATTATCTTTCGATTTTAAAATATGTTTGGTGACTAAAATATTATTTTAATAAATATATCTGTACGATAAATCTGTTCGTTTAAATGCACTAAAATACATTGCCTATATTCATCTTCAAAATGGATAAAAATATTCATCTTCAAAATGGGGTGTACTCAGTTATGCTGATCGCTACATATATTCCTTCTATTTGTGAGGACAAACACCCAAAATCTGAGAATAAGTGAACACACACACACGCCTTCAATTGGGCCAATGTATTTTATACTGTAATGTTTGTTATCTGCCCATACCCCACCTAACCTTCACAGGAAACCTCTGAAAATATATATATAAAAAAAAATTTAATTACTAGGACATATCATTATACAAATTTGTGTCCTTGTAAACCACACAAACCTGCACACACAGACACACTCACACACACTGAGCTCTATTAACAGCCTCAATCCTCCTCCTCCTCCTCCTCCTCGTTGCAGAATCTGTACCTGTTTCTGGCACAACCGAACTGCCTGGTGCATTTGGATCTGTCAGGCACTGACTGTACCGTCGACTCTGTGAGTTTGACAGCACGTCTCATCCTTCTGAATTTGTTATTACCAAACCAGCTTTTTACTCACCATGATTTATGTCATTGCACCAGGAACGTGAGACAACAATTTATCTCTGATTTCATATTGATATTTCTGTCAAATTTAATGGTCCTAGATTGCAAAATTATACTAATGCCCATCATTCTTCTGCTGCTTTCTGTTTTTCTGCATTTCCTTTCAGTTATTTGGAGCTCTGCTGCGGGGCTGCTGTGCCGATCTCTCCTACTTGAACCTGTCGAAAAACTCCTTCTCTCACAGGTGAGTTAAACTGCCTCCCACAGGCTCTCGCATGATAATCTGCCACTTCTGAGTGAGCTTCACAGGTGAGTTAAAGCTCAACCACACACACACACACACACACACACACACACATCAGCAGCAGTCAGTGTGGCTCAGCTCAGGGAGATCCTCTTAAGGTGCTCTTTGCATGAGTTTGACAATAAAATGTAGAATCCTGCTGGAAAGTATTGTGTTAGTACACTGAAATATAATTGAATTCAGTATTTGTCTTGTTTTTCCTGTTGCAACAACATTTTGTATGTGAGAAGCAAAGATGTTTTTTGAAGATATTAAACTGATAGCTCACCATAAAATCAATGATCGTTCACTAACCATTGACGCACACTTGTGTGGTTCATCAATATAATGTTGGTATTTAGCCAAAGTAAGGATTATAGAGGTCAATGACAATCCACTTTATGATTTAAAATATTCTCCGTTTTTTAAAAGAAGAAAAAATTTCAAAAAGGTTTAGATAAGATTTTGTGAAGATTTTGGTTTGCCTATCTATTTAAGACTTTTAATTTATTATTTTTTGTTTTATTTTAAAAATGAATTGATCAATGAGAATTAAAGGGCTTTAAAGGTGCAGTAGGTGATCTGCCAAAATGCTAACTGGTTAGCATAATATCTTTGAAACACAGTCCCTCCCCTGCCATCCAAAGCCACGCCACCTGAAATCGTGAATGTGCAGATTAAAGATGACAACCCACTACATCATGTCATTCGCCAGTTAGAAAACTTTACAATACTTTATAATACTACAATTCCAAATGAAAAACTGTATTATATCTAGCACACTTTCAGTTGTGTATCAAGCAAAACTTGTCATAATGTGCAATATTTCATGCTTGCTAGGATCGCTGGTCTCACTCTCTCACGCACTTTGTCCTAAAGCCACTACTGTATGCTTTATGTTTGGCCAGTGGGTGCAGGAATTAAACTTATTACTAAGCCATACTTACATGCTATTTCAGACCGACTATTCAGAGTAAAGCATGGTAAACAATATAGGGAGCATGTCACAGGTTGTCATTGTTCAAACATGAACCAATGTGATGTGAATATAAAACCAAAGCAGGCTAGACAGAATAACGTTATTTACTTCTGTTTTGTTGTTAATCTAAATAAAAATCTACAATATCGATGTTGTAAAAAGTACCTTATGAAACTAAAAATAATCACATCAATCTTTTGCTGGAAGATTTCAGTGGCTGAATAACACTTCCGTGCATATAACCCATTTATAAAGCAACAAAATCTACATCAGCTTTGCGTGACTAAAATAGTTATAAAACATAACATTACCTGTCTAAAAGAAATACTTCAGCCATGGTGTCATCCATTTCTCCAGCATGCAAAAGTAACTCCAATATTGATTCAGGATTTTAAAAAGTTTTGATTGAGCATTTGTTTTTACCGTTCTCTTGTGTGCACATGATCGCGTGGCGTTTGTGCAAGCGCAAATGGCGGATCTGCGTGAACAAATGCACAGATGTACAAATCTACATTTGTTGACAGACAGTTTGGGATACTTATCAGAATTATGGGAATTATCTGCCGGACAATTTTTAATAGGATGAACATTTTTAAGTTTTATTCATTACCCAGAATATAAAAATACATTAAAATACATTTAGATCATTTACTTTAATCAGTACTATTGAAATGTGAAGAGACTTTCAACCAGCACAACAAAAAAATGTTTCTGAAGACCATCACCAACTGGACCTTTAAACAAGAAAATTTGTCAGCTTAAACAAGAAAATTTGTCATCACAAGAAAAAAATGCAGTATTGCAGAAAGTTAAAAATGAACTTCGCAATGCATGACTTGTTCAATATAAAATGATGATATTTCTTTTAGTAGAGAAAAATTGAACAACTTTATTAATGTAGTTTTTCTTTATTTTTAGTGTAATATTGACAATTTTACTACATCTGAAGTGCTCACCATGTAGAGGGATTTTTGGTGTTAATTTTACACACTTTTTGGTTCTGAATGAAAAATAAAACCCATTTTGATTCCATGATGTTCCCATGTATAGTTACTGGAAAGCTAGACAAGTGTTTCATAAAAATAAGCTTGATGGTTTGTCAAAGGTAGTCTGGCAGATTATATAAACTGAGACTAGTTAGCTCATCATGGCTTTTTATACTTGTCCTGACCCACCATCAACAGCAACTTGCACTTATCAGTAACAATAAGCGACAGCTTTCATCATCTAGATTCAGCTCCCATCAGAAGCTAAATTAAGTGGTTTTGAAAAGTGCCTGAAGAGATGCATTATAAGTTAAACTGAGACATCAGTGTGCAGAGAAAGCTGATGGACCTGCGTAATGTACAGATTGTAATAAAGCTTATAACAGTAGCAGATAAAAACATGGTTTCATGTGACAAAGCCTTCTTTATAACTGAGCGAAAATGTCAATTGAAAAAAGCATGTTATAGATTAAGTTAATATTACTATTATTATTATTATTATTATTATTATTAGTATAACAATAATCTTATACTGTTGTGAAGGTTTACACCAGAAGTCTGTGTATGAGAGAAGCTGTAGGCTGAGGAGATACAAAAACCCCCATGATCAATCTTGCTGCCTGACTCTCTAAACCCGACCAGCAATTCCATCTCCCCTCTCGGCACGTTAACGGCATTATGAGAAACTCTCTGAAAAATGAAGCTAATTTTAGCCAAACTTAATGTTCGGATAGGAAGGTTTCTTCATCCTTTGCACTTCCTACGAATGTGTTTGTTCTTAATTGGATTAGAATTTGTGCAGGGAGAAAGTTTTGAAGATGATTGGCTATCTGAAGATTGAAACAATCTCTTTGTTGGCTGTTTTGAGATTGAAAAAACTAGTTTACATATAGAACTCAATTCTGGGCAGTGCAGTATTGTTCAGCTGAGTATTCACATGTTACATCACTTTTGTTGGTAATTTACTTGACAATGGTCTTTGAGGGTCTGACAACACCAACATGTAAGAACTGCTCATATAACCACACTAATTATAAAGTTTTATTGATTATTTAAGTAGGACTGCCCCTTAATATTCGACTAAATGCAAGTTTACCAATCAATAATTAACTAATGGCATTAGTGGACTAGTAAAATATTTAATCTGGGTCGTCCTAAACTGTAAATACCTAATGATATTTTATTTTACTTTATTATTTAATTTAATTTAATTTAATTTTATTTTATTTTAGCTGATGTATGATAAAAACAGGACTGAGTTTGGGCACCCCTGCACTAGAGCATTTGAAGTGGCAGTCCAGAAAACAGCCTTTATCATTTGAATCACTTTCAGGACATTTTCTTTTCCAGCGGATAAATAATAATCAAATGTCACATCTAATCAGAATTTAAATGGATCACCTTAAAGAGGTCAAGCGTTAAAATAGGCAATTTAAAAATATCAGATAGAATTATATTGCTATGCTAATCTTTATAGTTATCGTTCTGGGGTGCATTTCCCAAACGAGATAACTCACGGCTGAACTGTCATAGTATGATGCATCTTTTGGGAAAAGAATGATGCAGTGATGAGTGTTTCCCAAAACCGTAGTTGCTTTGATACATCTTTGAACCATGTTAGTTATAACGTAAAATATCCATAAGGACGCTGTAAACGGGGTGGAGTAACTTATTCTTTAAAGAAAACAAAACATAATTTTTTGTGCAAATTAGATTTATACGCACACGCATTTAAAAGAAAATATCCAATGCAAACGGCCGATGTTTGCGATCTCTATCAGTTGATCTTCTTCCACAGCCATGGTGGATTCACCTGATTTGTTGACAAATGGGTTGCGGATCCATTGCTTGGCAGTTCATGTCTCGTTCATTGGGCCTTTTCCACTTAGCAAAGAAACTTTCCCAAGACGTCTGTTTCTTACTCATTTTGCTGCTTGTGGGTTAAATTTGGGTGCTCATGTGACCGAGATGTAACTGAGAGAATACTGTCAGTTTTCAAAATAAAAGACTTTTCAAAATAAAAGATCGTTCAGACTCAGATAATAAATAAAACGAAAATAATTAATGATTTCTTGTGCGGCCCGATACCAATTGATCCACGGACCGGTATCGGTCCATGGGATCACTGACCTATAGCTTTCATTATAAGCCACAGCTGCGTTCAAAATGGCATAAATGTTTTCAAAGTGCACTACGAAGGGAATGCAATTGTCAATTTGAAGAATGCAAAACTGAACTGTAAAAATACTTTGAAAGCGAGTTACAGCTAAGAGAGATGACTTTAATGCTTTTTTTATCTTTCCATGTATAAATGTTGGAACATTCTAAATGAATATGACACTGGGGGAATAACTGGAAATAGAACACAACCAGGAAGTATGCTTCTAACTATAGCTCTAGAGGTGTAGTTGCAAGTGTACAAGTTTGCGACGCAATTGCGAATGTTCATTGGAATGATAGATTTTAACAAACTATGTTTGTAACGATGCAACTTGTGACCATAGTTGGCTAACGATAGTTTTCGGAAATGCACCCCTGGTTGGGAACGGATCTTAATTTAATTTTGCCAAACATTGAACTTAATATGCATACTACATTACACAGCAATAATAAGAATAGTATGTTAGCATCCGAATACAAACATAGCCTCTTTTTCCTAGTGGTAATTCCATCATCTCACAAACTCCCACTCAAACTCCCACTCTTGTGAATGTGAGCACTCAGAAATGTGCACAGAAGCGCTGCACACATGGGCACCTCCGTACGAGGTGTGTGGGCATGTTTGTGCGTGTGTGTCTGTGTGAGTAAATCTGGTTACGCCAGTGCCATGCATTGTAAATCTGTTTGAGCTGATAAGACAGAGAGCTCATGAATATTAAATGGGAATGTTCCCTTAACACTCTCTGCTCTTGTTAACACGTTTACACCACATATTCTTCTCCCTCTCCCGCTCTCTTAAATGATAATGTCACTGTCAAACACAGAAACGTTTTTATAAGCTGTCATGTTTTTACCTCCCCTCGTCACTTTTTCATTTTCCCTGTGTAGTCCTGTCCCACTTCAATCGATTGTTTGTTTGGTCTGATGTTTCACAATATAAACCCAGACAGTTAAAATGCTGAACGTCGTTAAAATGTTTAACACGTAATAGAGATACAGATGACTCTTTTTCTAATAAGCCAGAGGGTGTTCTTTTGAGCTGCTTTCTGGCGTATTGCTCAGTGTTTTGTGAAGAGTGGTATGATGTATTATGGATAAAAGTCTCCCTTTCATTTCTGTCGCACATTTAGGAAAGTGAGAGAGACACTTCCTTCCTTCCGTCAGTTCTTCAGTTCAGCGTTCAGCCTCACTCACATCAGCCTGGCCTCTATGAAGATGCCTCCCGACGTGCTGAGGTGAGACGCTCACCATTTTGACTTTTCATTCTGCGTTTCATCATGGCTTAGCTGGTTAATTGGGTTTAGTTGGGTTTCCCAGCGTGATCTGGCTGGCACTTTGCTGGTTAGACAGCTGGTCTCCTACTCTAGCCAACTGACAAATGCCTGAAAGCTTTCGAACTCTAACAAATAGCCACATTATGGAGGGCAAGATCTCACAGCACTTTGTTACTTTTAATTAAGCAGCTAATTTCTATAAATTTATACAATCTTATTTGTACATTTTAGTATGATTTGCTCATCCCCAATGATAGTTGAGTTTAGAGCTGGAGTTTGGGGGCACACTTGCTTTAAAAAGATTGTATGTTTTCAGGGGAATTTGTACAAATTTGTCACTTCTCTGACAATACATATAATATTTACATTTCCTGATGAGATTGTGCTGAAAAACCACATTTAGATTAAGCTGTTTAATGCTGGATGACTTGAATGGCCAAGATGACCACGGTCATGTTAAACTGGGACAAGGGTTTGGTTTTGCTTTTTTTTTTTTCTTCTTTTGTTTTTAAATACCATTGCCAATTGCCAAAGTTTTTAAAACTGTACTGGTGCCTAAATAGTATGTAAGCAAATACTTCAAATGCACAACAAAACAACAATGGAGGACATTTAAAGAATGGCTTTTTTGTTGGCAAAAAAATGTACATTAAACTGTATATTAAAAGTTTCTAGTATACATAAATATAAAAAATACAAGTGAACACAAATCGCAACTAATTTATATAACACAATTAGTCTAAAACCTAAGCCACCTACAGTGCTTTTTCCAAAAAAAATGTATGTTACAGCCTTAATCCAAAATGGAATAAATTCATTTATTTCTTTCAAATTCTACACACAATACCCCATAATGACAAGGTGAAAAAAGATTTTTTGAAATTGTTGCAAATTTATTAAAAATAAAAAAACGGAAAAATCACATGTACATAAGTATTCACAGCCTTTGCTGTGAAGCTCTAAATTGAGCTCAGGTATATTCTGTTTCCACTGATCATTCTTGAGATGTTTCGGCAGGTAAATTGGAGTTCACCTGTGGTAAATTCAATTGATTGGACATGATTTGAAAAGGCATACAGCTGTCTATATAAGATCCCAGAGTTGACAGTGCATGTCAAAGCACAAACAAAAGCATGAAGACAAAGGAATTGTTTGTAGACCTCCGAGACAGGTTTGTCTTGAGGCACAAGCCTGGGGAAGGTTACAGAAAAAATTCTGCTGCTCTGAAAGTTTCAATGAGCACAGTGGCCTCCATCATCCGTAAGTGGAAGATGTTTGAAGCCACAAGGACTCTTCTTAGAGCTGGCCGGCAATCTAAGCTGAGTGATCGTGGGAGAAGGGCCTTAGTCATGGAGGTGATCAATAACCCGATGGTCACTCTGTCTGAGCTCCAGGGTTCTTCTGTGGAGGGAGGAGAACCTTACAGAAGGACAACCCTCTGTGCAGCAATCCACCAATCAGGCCTGTATGGTAGAGTGTGCAGACGGAAGCCACTCCCTGCCTGGAATTAGCTAAAAGGCATCTGAGAGACTCTCAGACCATAAGAAACAAAATTCTCTGGTCTGCTGAGACTAAAAGTGTAAATCCCAGGCATTGCGTTTGGAGAAAACCAAGCACCGCTCATCACCAGGCTAATACCATCCCTACAGTGAAGCATAGTGGTGGCAGCATCATGCTCTGGGGATGTTTTTCAGCAGCAGGAACTGGAAGACTAGTCAGGATAGAGGGAAAGATGAATGCAGCAATGTACAGAGACATCCTGAATGAAAACCTGCTTCAGAGTGCTCTTGACCTCAGACTGGGGTGACGGTTCATCTTCCAGCAGGACAATGACCCAGAGCACACCGCCAAAATATCAATGGAGTGGCTTCACAACAATTTGGTGAATGTTCTTGAGTGGCCCAGCCAGAGCCCAGACCTAGATCCTATTGAACATCTCTAGAGAGATCTGAAAATGGCAGTACACCGTCGCTTCCTATCCAGTTTGATAGAGCTTGAGAGGTACTGCAAAAAGGAATCTGCAAAAATTCCCAAAGACAGGTATGCCAAGCTTGTGGCATCATATTCAAAAAGACTTGAGGCTGTAATTGCTGCTAAATGTGCATCAACATAGTATTGAGCAAAGGCTGTGAATACTTATGTACATGTGATTTTTCAGTTTTTTTTTAGTTTTTAATAAATTTGCAACAATTTATAAAAAAAATAATTCACATTGTCATTATGGGCTATTGTGTGTAGAATTTTGAGGAAATAAATGAATTTAATCCATTTTGGAATTAGGCTGTAACAAAAAAAATGTAAAAGTGAAGCGCTTATGAATACTTTCTGGATGCACTGTAACCCATCAACAGTAGTAAATAACAGTTACAGTACTTAAAACATCAAAGCAGTCAACATTCTCGGTAAGCTACAAACCATCTTCAAAATAACCATATTTGTCTCGTCTGGTAAATAATGACATCTCTCCTTACTTATTACACTTCTTTCCCTGTCAGAAGATTGTTTTAAATATGTTATAGTTATAAGTAAATATAGTTATAAGCCTGACATTGTACCTTCTAAGTCATGGTCTACCATGCAAAAACATGCCGTTTGTATTTTTTCACTGAAGTTATGATTGATACAAAAAGTCTTTCAAAAAGTCTTTCTAATTTTTTTTGTTTTCCTCTCTGTGCCCATAATTTCAGTCATCAATATTTGATGACAATGCAGAAACGAGACACTGACATCTGTGTTCTGATCCTGTTCAATAGATATTGATAGCATAGATATGCCAATATGGCACTGGGTTTTCGTACCTAAGCCTACTTGGAACCAAAAAATGTTTTACATTCACAAATAATTGTTCTAAGCTTTGCTTTTAACCACAGATAAAGGTGTATTTCACAATTAATTTAGAGTTGGGTTAGATTAACAAACAGTTTAGGAGAGCATTGACTTTCAGTTTAAAGACCAAAACACTAACAACAACAACAACAACAACAACAACAACAACAACAACAACAAAGCACTGAGACATTTCTTAAACTAGTGTAAATAATGACAGATCTGAATTTTCATTTTTGGATGAACTGTCACTTTAAGTGCAAAAATCATTAGTTATCACTGCAGTGCTCAAGAACTCACAGTTTTCATCTCAGCATGTGGCAGCAATGAAATCACTCTCAACATGTGGAGTCATTTTTATTTTTTTTTTTGTGAATTTTTAAAGTCAGGCATATTTTTTTCATGGAATATTGATTTGAGGTGCTCGCTGAGCTGATCAAATCGATCACATTCTCCCAAAAAGTGTAATGTGTAAGTAATCATTTTTGAAGAACATGCTCAGCAAAGCGGTCCAATGAAAAAAGCGCACAAATTACTTACTTTTCTGTGTTGCTCATAAAATATGTTTATTTAATGAAACGTATATAACATATATGATATATGTATATATAACATATTGTTATGTTTAAACATTATTGAAATGTAAAATAACTGTGATCTATTTAAATTAGACATTATTTCCTGCGATGGTGAAGTTGAATTTTCAGTCTTCAATGTCCAAAACAAAATTGTTTTGATAATATTCGGAGTACACTTGGAAATTCTTGGTTTCTCTGCATTTTTGAAGGCAGTAATTGGTGGAAAAAGGCAAATAAAAAAATTTGTTTTATTTTTGACCAGTTGTATTTTTTTTTTTATTGACAATATAATTATTAGAATTATTTGGTTTTGTCAGACCTGTATTTACATTTTACTCAAACACATAACTAAATCCGGTACATTCACAGAGACTAAGAATTTCCAAGTGGTTTATTATATATCGCTTGATATATTTTGGAATGATAGAATAACAGGCCAGTGTTAATGAACATCTCAATTCTTTGCTGAAAGCTTATAATAAATAAACTATCTATGTCCATGAAAAATCTACTGTGTGCCTGAAGGGAAAATCATTGTTTGTATTGTTTTCCATTTGGCTGCAGAGGCGCAATGGTATTACACAGCATATGAAAATAGTCCCAAGCTAGGTAACTAGGTAATACTATTTGTTAATTTTTTTTTTAGATGCTAATGGTCTAATCCGATTCAATGAATTATGCTAAGCTAAGCTAAGATATGCCCGTCAGATCCAGATATTGGCTGATTGGATTCAAAATTGTTAAAACTTTTCTCTTTAACTCTCGGTCACTTGTAAAATATGCCTTTTCCAAAAAAAAGTGGAGTGTTCATTTAACAATTTAAAGTGTGAAAAGAGAAAAAAAGTGCCCAATAGAGAAAAAAAAATCTCTCTAGGAATTCATTTCTAGTTTTAGTGCTCAGCACCCATAACTGAGGTCAGAATCAAGACGTTATGCAGCTGCTATTTCGGGAAAGCCAGAATGTTTTCAAATGAAGCATTTCTAACAGGGTCAAACCCTCCTCCCTTCTCACTAACACAAGCCGAACGCAAGACGGGTTGTCACACCCAGCTGAACACCTGATTTTAGCTCTCTTCTGTCAACAGCACCGGCCCACAGCAGAGTCGAGCTAATCTCTAAGCTCTTTCCCTTAATCCGTTAAGACCTGCGTAACGCTTTGACGGTGTCCATATAGACCTTTTCTGATTTGATTTATTATGGAGATCATCCATGGAAGCACATAACAGAATACTAAGTCTCTTCAATGAGGCATGTAATACTGTCAGTAATGATGAAGTGTGTGTGATTGTTCGCCAGGCTGTGTTCCTTAGGTATTTGTACCATAAAGGTTAGTATTAGTCTTGTCAAAATACATATTAGTTTTTGTATTTTATGGTAAATAATAACCCAAACATTTATGTTTTGATTTTTTTTTCCAACTTAGATTTTCTTTTTCCTTTGAACACAAGCGAAGATATTGTATTATATTATATTATATTATATTATATTATATTATATTATATTATATTATATTATATTATATTATATTATATTATATATATTATATTATATTATATTATATTATATTATATTATATTATATTAGATTATATTATATTATATTAGATTATATAATATTATTATCTATAATAATATATAAGATATTATTATAAATTATATATTATATTAAATATCAAGAAGAAGATATATTTAGATGAATGTTGACAAGCAAACAGTTTTGGTGTCCATTAACATCTGTTGCGTGTTCATAATGTTCACACCACTGCTGCAGTGTTGGGTATAATTAGTTACGAAGCAACAAGTTACTGTAAATAATTGACTTTTCTTCTAAAAGAAAGTAAGGGATTACTTTATGTAATTTAATTATAGTTACTTACAATGAACTTGCCAATAATTCTTCATTTCTGTAAATCAATTAGTTATTTTTTATTAAGTAATTATAATTAATTAATTCAATTAATTAATTATAATTCTGTAAGAGACAATGAAATTGGCAGCCCGGTGGTGCAGTGGGAAGCGATGTTACCTCACATCAAGAAGGTCGCAGGTTCGAGCCTCGGCTGGGCCAGTTGGCGTTTCCGTGTGGAGTTTGCATGTTCTCCCTGTGTTGGCATGGGTTTCCTCCAGGTGCTCCGGTTTCCCCTAGAAGTCCATAGACATGCGCTATAGCTGAATTTGGTAAGCTAAATTGGCCGTAGTGTATGTGTGTAAATGAGAGTTTATGGCTGTTTCTCAGTGTTGGGTTGCAGCTGGAAGGGCATCCTCTGCGTAAAACAAATGTCTCGTAAGAAACAGGGAGAATCCAACTATGAGTGAAGGATAGTTTAATGAAGTGCAACAGTGAATATAAGTCTTAAAGTGCTCGAAAAGGATAAAGAGACTAGCAGAATGTCCAGAGCAGTGAGCTTCCACAGGTCCAAACGAACACGTCATCTGATGGTCTAGGCTAGAGCGAAAACCTAGCAGACAGGAAGATGAAAACAACATTACTCAGACATTACTCCGACAGAAAGATGAGAACAACAACGGACTGATAACTAGCAGTGAAACACAGACTGTTAAATAGCCCGCAAAACAGGCATCAGCTGGAACTATCTGATTAGGTCATCTGATCAGAACACACGCTACCATGAAAAGGTAAACAGACACACCCACCCACGCACGCACACCACAACACATACGTCACAACACATAGCATACAAGAAAAACACACAGACCCTTAAACCGTGACATCAAATGCTGGATAAGTTGGCGGGTCATTCCACTGTGGCAACTCCTAATTAATAAAGGGACTAAGCCGAAAAGAAAATGAATGAATGAATGAATGAATAAGAAACCATGAATTTAAAAATCTTTTTATGAAACAAAAATATAAGGTATAGATTCACAGAAGTGTAATTTTGTTATGTGTGCATGCTTGTTTATGTGGTTTATGAGGACACAAATGTGTCTAATGTTATGGGTATGACCTAGATATTACAATGTTGAGGTGATTTATGGGGACTTTCTGTGTGTGCTTGTAATTTAAAATTGTTTAAAATCATACATAACGGGGTTTTGTCACATTCAAAATGTGCCACAGGTTTTCTGTGAGGGTTTGGTTTAGGGATAGAGGTAGTATGTAATATGGGGTTTGTGAAGTATAAAAAAAAACATTTATTGCTTATAAAGAGTGAAGTATAAAATCACAGAAACCAACTTGTATGTGTGAGAGGGTTTATACACTACTGGTCAAAAGTTTGGGGTCAGTTTTTATATATATATTTTATTAATAATTTAAATAAAATGAATTTGTTCCTCAAGGCAGCATTAATTAAATGTAAAAAATGTTAAATTGTTAAATATTTATTAGATATTTGTTTATTACTTGTATGTAGTTTCAAATGAAATGATTACTCTAGTCTTTATTGCTTTTGTTACTTTTACCATTATTAATAATAATATTAATAATAATATATATTTTTTTAAATTACTATTAGAGTAATTTCTGAAGGATCATGTGACTCTAAAGACTGGAGTATTGAAGCTGAAAATTCATCATTAAAATTACTAATAAATTATTAAATTAAATGATAAACTACTTTTGAACTGTTATTTTGTAGTGCAATAGCATTTCACAATTTTACAGTTTGTACTGTATTTTAAATGGTGAGAAGGATAAGCTTATTTTAAAACATTTAATAATCATGCTGACCCCAAACTTTTGACTGGTACATACGACTTGATTTTGTATATCAAAATATGCTTCACCACGTTTTATTACAAATGCAAAATCCCGTACTCATCATTGCATTTTATATGAGATGGTGGGTTGGACATGACTAGCTGAATGCAGAAAACAGCACTGGTACATTTTTATCTATAGAGCTATTTTAGGGAAACTAACAGCTTATCTTTGTACTCTTCTCGTCTTAGCTCAGGGAATTACCAGCTACGCTCTTCCAAGTGTTTGCTTTTTAATGTACCTTGAGTTTTTGTACAGAGCTGGGTAAAACCGCATTTTCTCACTGTACACCTTGGCCATGTAATAGTAGGATATATGCAGAGCTAGTGTTTCTTCCCATACCGATAATATTCCGGTGAAAGGTTAATGTGACTTTTTCAATTTTGTACTGTTCCTTTAACAGCATCGATGTGGTAATGTGATTAAAAAATAATCAGTTAAAAAGACTTAAGCGCTCATTTAGTTGTTGAAGCGTAAACTGAGATGAAAAGCCGTGTACTCACACATGCCTGTCAGGATCTGCAGGCTAACACAGAAGCGGCATTGGAAATACTGGAGTAAAATAGATTTAAATAGTTTAAATACAAGGCTTGGAAAAATTTTATTTAATGCAGTGCTTCTACATTCTGAGACCCACTTTATAGCGTATATCATTTAAGCAGTAAGGATCGTTGGTTTTTAAAGAAAACAGACCTTAAACACGCCGATTTTGTACCGACATAAAGTTCACCGGAAGCGCTTGACCCAGGTCTTTCTGTGTTTTTCTGGTGTGTCTTTCTGTGCATTTAAAGGCATTATATAGAAAGTGGTATTGGAAGCATGTGTGTTTTTATTGAGAGGACTGATGAAATGTTGTTGTTATGTGGTGTTTATGTATTTAAAATTGTTTTACTGTATGGCTGTTACCTTGGC
>NW_026613916.1:0-15716 GCF_903798145.1 Danio aesculapii | reverse complement strand
ACTGAATTTACCACAGGTGAACTCCAATTAATCTGCTGAAACATCTCAAGAATGAACAGTGGAATCAGAATGTACCTGAGCTCAATTTACAGCTTCACGGCAAAGACTGTGAATACTTCTGTACATGTGATCTTTTTAGCTTTTTATTTTAATAAATTTGCAACGATTTCAAAAAATCTTTTTTCACATTGTCATTATGGGGTATTGTGTGTAGAATTTTGAGGAAATAAATGAATTGAATCCATTTTGGAATAAAGCTGTAACATAAAAACAATGTGGAAATAGAAGTTATATAAGTTATCTGAGAATAACACACCTGGAATGTCATCATTGACCAATCAGAATCAAGTATTCCAGAGACTCGTGTAATAATGCAAAAGATGCTAATGCCACAAAAAAGTATAGTAGCATGGCGATATACTAGTACAATTTAGAAATTCATTGTTAAAAATGCTTGCCATTAGAACATTTCATTTCATAAATGTAGTTAACTATAATTTATAATTATAGATCACTTAAAATGGGACGCATTTAAACATGCTACGTTAAATATACAGTTGAAGTCTACATTATTAGCCCTCCTTTGAGTTTTTATTTTTATTTTTTCAAATATTTTCCAAATGTTGTTTAACAGAGCAGGGAAATTTTTCATAGTATGTCTGATAATATTTTTCTTCTGGAGAAACTCTTATTTGTTTTATTTCGGCTAGAATAAAAGCAGCTTTAATTATTTATAAACCATTTTAAGGTCAAAATTATTAACCTCCTTCAGCAATATTTTTTGTTTACACTATTACACTAACTGGCCTAATTAACCTAGTTAGCCTAGTTAAACCTTTTGATTAACCTTGAAAATGATTTTGATTAACCTTGATCTTGAAAAATATCTAGTCAAATATTATTTACTGTCATCATGGCAAAGATTAAATAAATCAGTTTTTAGAAATGAGTTATTAAAACTATTATGTTTAGAAATGTGAAAAAATCTTCTGTTTAACATAAGTTGGGGGAAACAATATACAAAGGGGCGAATAATTGAGGAGGGCTAATAATTCAGACTTGTGATGTGTGGATGGGTTTTAACAAATAATCCGCAGCTGCTCTTATTGAGGCAAATGGAAAGTGCGATTCACTTTTAATGGAAAATGAACAGCCTCAATTGATGTCCATATAAGCTCATTCACTGCAAGCTTCTCAAGGTCGCTTGAATCCCTCTCATAGTTAATGGACTCTTCATTCGTTTAACACGTGCCTTGTGATAAATCATAATTGCCTCAGCTGCTCTCTCCTCCACATAATTGCATTTGATTTCTTTTACAGTCGGGCTGCGTAATGAGTTTGGCGGTTTGAGAATAGCGAGGGTTTATTTCTGACCCGTGATGCCATTTTGAGGCATGGCGTATTTAGAGTACAAAGCCCAGGGGGAAACGCTCGAGGAAAGAAGGAAGAGAATCTGTGTAGACATGAATGACCTCTGTTTATTCAACCTCTCTGAGACACTGAAATTTACTCAAAAGACCTGATTGTGAACGTAGGGTGACATTTAATAAACATTAATGTACAATAAATAATAATAATAATTATTATTATTATTATTATTATTATTATCGTTGTTTTCTTTGGTGTCACTTTGTTTACTATTCTTTGTTTGTTATACTACATTTCTCATTCCTTTGCATTTTTAAACAATCTAAAAATCTAAAATGATGTTTTGTTTTCTTGTGCTCTATGCATTGTTTAAATTGTTGTCAAATATTTGGTTTTAATTTTAATTTGGCGTTTTATTTTTTCACAGCAACTAGTTTGATATTGTGCTATTTGGTATCTCTTGTTCCTCAGCTTTAAATGTAAATTATTGTGTCCATATTGTTGTCTCACATTCAGCTGAATGTATGATGTATTTTTGTATTTGTATTGGTTTGATTTGCTTTATTTTTGTTCACAGTTACTATTAGCTTATCTATTTTTTTCATTTATTTGGATGTTTGCTTGTTTGTTTGTTTGTTTTGGTTTTGTTTTTATTTAGCTTTTTGTTTTGGTTTGTATTGTTCGTGTGTAATATTTTGATATTATCTCTCCTTATTCTTTCATTTGTTTAAATCATTATTTTGGTTTCTGTTGTTTTATTGTTTACTGTGTTTACATTCAGTTTAGCGTACAGTTGAAGTCAGAATTATTAGCCCCCCTGTTTTTTTTTTCCCCAATTTCTGTTTAACAGAGAGAAGATTTTTTTTTTATGTATATATGTGTATATACATATATGTATGTGTGTATATATATATATATATATATATATATATATATATATATATATATATATATATATATATATATATATATATATATATATATATATATATATATACACTGTTAACCCTTACTGTAGATTCTTTTAAACAGCACTTCCATACATTTTTTGTAAGGTTCAATGAAGTTGACTGGAAAACATCAAATGAAGTAGGTAAAAGTGGTATTTGGTATTTAAATGCATAAATCAGGTTATTTGTTTTGTATTTTATTACTACAGGTTTGGAACAACATGAGGATCAGTGCTGAATGATTTTTACTTTTTGTGCTTTAGATGGAGTTTATTAATTTATTTATTTAGTTAGTTTTTTTTTATTGGATATGTGATGGTGATAAATGTTGGCAGTTGCTTTGAAAATATATATACCATGGTTGTCAAACTCTGCAGCCTGCAGCTTTTTTGTTTCATTGTAAATAGAAAATGTACTGATATCTGCTAATTTCTTTAATTTTGTTAGACATTTTCTGTTTATTTGTATATTTGTTTGCTGCCAAAACAATAAAATACATTTGTCTGAAGAATGTATATGCTTTCTATTTTAATAACTCTCAACAATACTGATTAATTTTAGTAACACTACAATAACTATAAATGACATACTATTAATGTGTATGTTGTATAATGCTGTGAGTTGTAACACTACAGTACAGTAATTATCTGTAAGCAGTTTCCAGTTTGTTACCGCTACTCCGCTATTACAGTAATTAACTGACAACACTGTTGCCAGCTACTCACAGTATTGGTTTGGTTACAGTAATTAACTGGTAACACTGTTGCCAGTTACTCACTGTAACCAAACAATTACAGTGACTAACTGACAACAGTGTGGTACTGCCAGTATTATACTGTAAAAAAATCCTGGTAAGATCTAACAGTATATATATATATATATATATATATATATATATATATATATATATATATATATATATATATATATATATATATATATCATTTATATATATCATTTATATATAAATATATATAATTTTTTTTATTATTATAATTTTTTTTGTACTGCGTACATGTAAAATTTTGCTATTATCTCTTCTTTTTCATTCATTTGTTCAAATCATTATTTTTCTTTCATTTTGGTTTCTGTTGTTTGTTGTGTTTTCATTTACAATTCGTCACCTTGGAATTATAAGGTTCTATCTGTGTTCTGAATGATTTTGAGATATTGAGCTTTAAAGTTTTTGCATTCCATAGTAAACAGTATGTGTGTAACATTTTTTTTTTAAATAAAAAGTCTTAAAATGTAAACAACTTATCAAAAAAACATCCCATAATGTAAATAAGTTGTCATTTATTAAGAATATGTCAGTAACTCAATTTTGACGAAAATATCAGATAGAACCTTATAATTCTAAGGTGACGAATTGTTTCAATGTAAATAGTAAAAAAAAGTATTTATTTTGTTATTAGCATTCTTAATCTGTATTTAAAAGCTAGTGTTTATATCCCTTTAAATATTAATAATATAAAGATTCTTGAGTTTTATGTCCAGTCAGTTCATATTGTTTTGTTCATAACTAAAATATAGATATATTTATTGATCTTTTTTTTTTTTTACTTTTTTTCCTAAGGAAGAAAAAGGGAAATAAATACAAATGATAAAAATAAAAAATACAATAACACATCAGAACAGTTGACTGCTCACATATCTCCTTACAGGTCACATTAACAAGTACATATAAAGATCACTTTACACTGTGTAAATGCATAAGTTCAATCCATTTCTCCCAATATTGCAGGTTATAGTTTTAAAAAAAAAGTCATCCTCTCCTTATTTTGAACATTAGATATGATATCCAACCATTCAGATTTTGAAGGGAGTCCGAGTTGTAGCCACTTTCGTGTTACAGTTTTCTTACTGGTTGCTAGCAGTATTTTTAATAAACACTTGTCTTTTACCTTGAAGTTTCCCTAGGTAAATTGTTGTGAAAGAGAAGTGCATTCCATCACCAAAAAATATTTTGTATTACTTGTATTACATCCTGCCAGTTTGGCTGAATGGCTGGGAAACTCCAAAATATGTGAAAATGGTTTGCTAAGTCTTCCCCACATTTCCTCCAGCACCCAGCACTGTCCCCTGTCCTTGTCCTGTGATTGCATGAATGTTAACTTGGAGGTTATAAAGTGTCTAGTAAGATTCCTCAAGCAAAAATCTTGCCACACATCAGAGCTGAAAGAAGTGGCCAGAGCAGATATTCAACCAATCTTCCTCTGAGATAACTAGGTTTGATTCTCTCTCCCATTTTAGTATGATGTCATGTGTTGAGTATTAATAGATATTTCTTAATGAACAATAAACATCATTACAGGTAACTTCCCATGTGTAATTAAAGGAATAGTTCACCTAAAAACGAAAGCTTACTATCTACTCAAAACCTTTATGGGTTTCTTTTTAACACAAAATAAGTTGTTTTGAATAATGTTAGAAACAGTAATCATTGACTTCCATAGTAGGAAATGGAAAGACTATGGAAATCAGTAGTTACCGATTTCCAACATTTTTCTAAATATCTTCTTTTTTGAAGGGTGAGTAAATGACAGAATGTTCAGATTTGTGTGAACTATCCCTTTAATGCCCCCATATCTACAGTTGTTATTATCACCATAACTACAGTAGGTGAGAGTTCAAAGTGGCTATTACCGCCGTGGCTTATACCGCCGCCGTTTGAAATAAATGCTGCTCTGTTTTTAGTGTAAGACCGCAGTTTGTGAAAAAGCCGCCAGGGGGCGCAAAGGGACGGGATGCGAACGGAAAGAAATAGCCTTTACAGCAGCTCTCTCTCTCTCTCTCTCTCTCTCTCTCTCTCTCTCTCTCTCTCTCTATATATATATATATATATATACATATATATATATATATATATATATATATGTATATATATATATAATTATGTATTTATTTAATTATATATAATTATAAATATATTCTTAATAAACTTCCCAGCCACAAATATTAAAAAAACACAACTTGTATTCAAACTGGGCGAGGATTAGAAAGAATACGATGATTGTTATATAATTTAAAATGTTATTCCTCTTGTCCAATTTCTTTATGCACATTTTTTTTCACTCGCTACTCTGCCAGGAACTTCGCCGCTAGAGAGCACCTTCAAAAATCTCAATCTCATGGCTCATTCTTCACGAATATAGAATTAAAATAATGCCGCGTTTGGTTCATTATTGTGCATCCCGCGGGTGCAACCAACAAGAATTGTGCATTTTAGTTTAACTTTTTGAGCGTTAAAAGCAGTTCGGTGTTAGTTTTTATTTAAATATATCAAGCCGAAACTAAACAGCGCATTCTCTCCGCCTCCTCGTTCATAACCAGCGGGACCGGGACAACTGCTGAAGCAGGCAATAGAGAAACTCCTTCATTCATCATAATCTTTCTTAGCTGATGTTTCGGAGTCGAAAGAATATATTAAAGAAAAATGTTCTTTTAACAGTCCCTATATATTTTATCTTTTTCTTTCTTTTTTTCCCTGTCATTTCTCTTCAGCAAATTATATTTTTTAAAGCTGCTTGATTCTTTTAAAACCGAAAGCAGAGCCCGTCAATTGGTGTTTTTCCATAAGATACGTTTATCCTACGATAATTTATCCTCTGATCCTTTTGCATAAAGGTTTTAATAAAAAAAAAAAACAGGTCACTTAATTACTTTCGATGTGCTAAAATATTTGTTAAACGAATGTTATTTAAAAAAAAAAAAGCATATGCACATATTACAATTGTAAAATAGTCTAAAATGCATGGTCTAATCAGAAATAAAGGAAATTAGTTATATTTAATGCATAAAATAGGCTAGCCTTTTTATAAATTGAGTTTAATTGATTTGAAACTTTTAATTGCATTTTAACGTCCTGTATAAATAATAAAAATTGCATCAGATTGACGAAAAAACGAATATTAATACCTGCAAACAGGGCCACGGTTACTTTTTTTTCACTGACTGGCATGACTGGCAAACGCGTCAGAAAAAAAAAAACTGCTGAATCTCTGCGAATATTTGGTTAACTTATAAAACAAATGTCTGGTTTAGTGATGTTAGTAATGCATAGAAAAATGCAAAGCAGAATTCTCCTGAGCTCATTAAACCACTGATGACAGCGACGGAATATTTTATTTATTAAAGGTATTATTTCATTGACCTGAACATAACCAGTTATAATATAATTACTAACCCATCCTCTAAAGCAGGCAACACTCTATTCAGCTATGTTCTGTGTTTTTACTTAGAAATATTTTCTTTTTGGCGAATGCTTGGAGCGTAATATAGATATTTTAAATAACAGGTAGTAGGGGTGGGCGGTACACCGGTGTCATAGTCATCACCGGTGTGACATTGCGCCACGACATGGATTTTCTAATACTGTCAGTACCGTAATAAATCAATTATGCACCTTGAACGGCTGCATTTACATCAATAATAGCTAATTCTAAATAATAAGGCATTCAATTTTCTTCAAACGTTCAGTTGTGGTCTGAATACATGTCCTTATACTACAGGGCTCGAAATTGCAACCATTTTGGTCGCATGAGCGCCCGAAATTTAATCGATGCCCCCTTATAATATATTTGGGAGCATTTGTGTGTCTGAATATAATGAACAGGGAGCTTTTGTTACTGCAGGAAATACAAACGACTGAAGAGTGAAAAGTGCACAGGTTTGCAAACCTCCCCTAAAGTTATAATAATAATAATGGCGCAGATGACAGCGATCATAACATGAGGTAAATGTTGATCCGCCAGCTGAGATCAATCGAGTGTTTTCGGAGAAGGTGCCCGAATCTTGATGCGTTGCATTCACCGCGTGTTCAGCGCAAATGTCCGCTAAATATAAAATCTAACACTGTACACATCATCGCCAAAGAAACTCACCTTTACTAAGTTTACACTGAAACTACGGCTCATAACAAAGAGCGGAATTGCGCCGGTGGTCATCATGAGAATCCTGCTCTGTCTGCTCATAAATTGGTGCGGCTGACTCGCCTGCTTTATTCCACCAACACAGAGAAATGAAGATCAGCTCATAACGAGACTCAGCATTTACAATGAACCAAACCAAAACTTTTAAAGAGTGATAGAAGTGAAACTTTCTTTTGTCCGTTCTTCCTTGAGATGTTTTTTATTTTGCTATTGAAAGTAATTCCATGATATTATGCCGTCACCGTTCAAAAGATAGAAACATTCATTTTCATAAGGCCCCATATTTAATGCGGTTTCGTTTTTAAACGCATAGGTTTTGTTACGCCACCCGTCCTATAGGAGTTTTGGATTTTGTGTATTCATGTTTGTGAAAAACACTTAATAGTGGAGACCCCTTCCCCCTTCTCATAACCAAAAGCTTGTCTGTCAGGAGTTAATGGGCATCAGTGAGGCCGAAATCATGTCTATTTAAGTGTCTTTAATATGGTGTATAGATTATTATGCGTTATTGAAACATCAAGGGGGACGCAGCAAAGTCACTTATAAATTAAAATTGTATTATTTTAAGCAATTTTATTATTTTTTGCAACAGCCTTACATTTAAAACGGAAACTTAACGGCGATTATAATCAAAAAGAACTCAGCCTGTAAGGCTAGATGTTTTCTTTCCCTTATTTATTAATTTATTTGTTCATGTGTTTGGCGCATGTAACTCGTGTGCCATCGTGTGCCATCGGAAAACTAGTGTAATGACGGCAAGCCATCTTTCCCAGACTCGGGGCAAAGTCCTGCCTCTCCTTTCACTCCGTCCCGAAGCCCCAGCTGGCCCTCCTGGCATCCTCTGCGTAAAACATATGCTGGATAAGTTGACGGTTCATTCCGCTGTGGCAATTACAGACTAATAAAGGGACTAAGCCAAAAAGAAAACGAATGACGAATGAATGAATGAATAAATAAATAATAATAATAAAATAAATATAAGGTAATAATCTTTACACACAGATGCCGCGTAAGTGGCCTTTTTTAATTTAGAGATGGTACATTTGAATTGCCTCTGCCATTTCTTCCCCCACCTCAAACCTGAAAGTTGAAGAGAGAACTATATTCTTTGACTAAAACTATTGAGCTATAAAGGGAAAAAACGCAGAAGAAATTTGCCATTATATTAATTTTAGCACAGCTGCCAGTCATTTTCACATTCGTTTTTCAGTTAGGGATTAATATTAAAGTAGCCTAGTAAAAATGTCTATACTATAATATTATAATTTGTTATATCCATTATTATTATTATTATTATTAAAGCTATACAATTAATATGTTATTAATGTGTTTTTGTGTTCCTCGTCTTGTACGTCGCCGTGTTATTGTGCGTCAACGTCACGTTTATCTGTCCTTAAGCGCGCATATAGTCGAACATTTCTGCTCGACATCGGTAGAAACAAACTTCACAAGTTAAACTCCGCGGACACTGATGAGCTGCAAGATTTCGGCTTGCTCCGGATGCGTACCCATCCTCCGACCCCCACCTCACCACCTCGCCCACAATGGAGGCGCTTCAAGCGGCGCGAGAGGAAGCAGAAGAGGGGTAAGCGCGGGGGTATCCGAACAAGGCTAGCGGCTAACCCCCACAAACCCGCAATCCCCTCCATCATTCTAGCGAACGTACGCTCGCTAGACAACAAACTGGACTACATCCGTCTACTTCGTTCATCACATATAGGACTGTAAAGGACTGTTGCGCTTTTGTGTTTACACCACACAGAGAGGAGCTTACAAAGCCTTCCCCCTCCCCCACCTTGGTGGACCACTTAACTGTCATGCTAATGCCTGCTTACAGACCGATAGTTAAAGTCACCAAACCGGTTTGCAAGGAGATACAAGTGTGGCCAGAAGGTTCTTCAGAGGCTTTACAAGACTGCTTCAATACCACAGACTGGGATATGTTCAAACAGGCTGCCACTCAAAAGAGCAAGAGCACCAGCCCCAATCATGTACACCTTCTACAGAGGCACTATTGAGAGCATCCTGACCAGCTGCATCACTGTGTGGTATGGAACCTTGGATTTTCTGCAGGAAAACACTTCAATGCATAGTGAGAACAGCTGAGAAGATCGTTGGTGTCTCTCTCCCCTCCCTTCAGGACATTTACAGCACACGTCTTACCCGTAGAGCCCTCTGCATAACAGCAGATGCCACCCACCCAATGCACAACTTCTTCAGTCTGCTGCAATCACACACACACACACACACACACACACACACACACACACACACACACACACACACACACACACATATTAATTTATATATATATTTGGTTGACAATAAATAAATAAAAGAAAGAATTAATGAATGAATTCTACAGTCTGCGTGTGCCTCTATGTTTATAGAGTTACTGGAGACATCCAGTAAGACACAGTCAAATATTCAGTCCAAATGCACTGGAGAGACCTGAAACATGTTAATTTTTCCTTATTGGCTATATGACATTTAGATGTTGCATATTATTCTGTGGTCTTAAGAAAAGTGTTAAGTATTTCAGCACATAAGAGCAAATATAGCTTATAGCCCATTTCGTTGCGCTCGGCAGCTTTTCACTAATAAAGCTCTTCATGTAAATTTCATTTTTCAATTTTAGCACGTCATATAAAAATATCGCCCTTGCGCCCTCATTTATGATATCCTGCCGCCGGGCCTGCTATAGCGAAACTTTATTGTTTGAGAAGAAACAAAAACAGAAACTGTGCATGAAAACCTGGCTGGGAAGACGGCGATAACATGAATTTTCTGTTCTTCAACGAGAAAAAAAAAAAAAATCGCAGACACGACACAATGACGGTGTTAATTATACAACGCAGTGTTTACGATCATATTAACAACTAACATTAATATCAATAACTCCTCTGGCTTTAGACTTTACCTTTTAGAGCTTGTTCTTGTCGGCGCAATATAAGTTTATTGCATGTATAGCTACGAATCAGATTATGAAGAATGTTTAAGAGCATGCTTTTCCTTTATTTCATCCTTTCCGTAAGGTGTTTTATTTATTTATTTATTTATAATTTTTTTAAATAATGATGACAATATTCACTATCTAAGCATTCCTCGGTATACTACCAACAAATTACGCCCCTGTACCCAAGTAGCCTACCTAAGTTAATTTACATTTCATGTAAAAAATAAGAAATCAAAAAAGACCAAAGTATTATGCTAAATATCCGTACAAACGAACATGTTTGTTGTTTAACTTTCGTTGATAAAACAACACAATACAGCCTATAATAATGTAGGCTAGTTAAATAGAAATAACTTTAACTGCTTGAAACAGTAAACGTTACATTTTAGAAACTTCACAAATACTAATCAATAATAATATAAATAGTAACGAAGAACAAAAATATTAGCCTAGGCTTGTAACAACATAAGTCAGATGTTGAAAAACCTGGCTGGGAAGACGGCGATAACATGAATTTTCTGTTCTTCAACGAGAAAATAAAATCGCAGACACGACACAATGACGGCGTTAATTATACAACGCAGTGTTTACGATCATATTAACAACTAACATTAATATCAATAACTCCTCTGGCTTTAGACTTTACCTTTTAGAGCTTGTTCTTGTCGGCGCAATATAAGTTTATTGCATGTATAGCTACGAATCAGATTATGAAGAATGTTTAAGAGCATGCTTTTCCTTTATTTCATCCTTTCCGTAAGGTGTTTTATTTATTTATTTATTTATTTATTTATTTATCTATTTATAATTTTTTAAATAATGATGACAATATTCACTGTCTAAGCATTCCTCGGTATACTACCAACAAATTACGCCCCTGTACCCAAGTAGCCTACCTAAGTTAATTTACATTTCATGTAAAAAATAAGAAATCAAAAAAGACCAAAGTATTATGCTAAATATCCGTACAAACGAACATGTTTGTTGTTTAACTTTCGTTGATAAAACAACACAATACAGCCTATAATAATGTAGGCTAGTTAAATAGAAATAACTTTAACTGCTTGAAACAGTAAACGTTACATTTTAGAAACTTCACAAATACTAATCAATAATAATATAAATAGTAACGAAGAACAAAAATATTAGCCTAGGCTTGTAACAACATAAGTCAGATGTTGAAAAACCTGGCTGGGAAGACGGCGATAACATGAATTTTCTGTTCTTCAACGAAAAAAAAAAAAAATCGCAGAAACGACACAATGACGGCGTTAATTATACAACGCAGTGTTTACGATCATATTAACAACTAACATTAATATCAATAACTCCTCTGGCTTTAGACTTTACCTTTTAGAGCTTGTTCTTGTCGGCGCAATATAAGTTTATTGCATGTATTTCTCATCAACGTCTACTATTTATCAGTTTCTCTTTTGTATTTGGCCATTTTTGAAAAGGCCTCTCTGCCATACCTGGCTGGACTAGCTGGGCATTTGCGTTCAGTAGATGACACCGGAGCTGGCTCCGCATTCCATGGGCTGGGTGACATGACCGCAGCTCTGGAGGTTCGACGTGTTTGTCCATTTAACACTTATTTTTCTAAGCAAGCCCAACAAATAGCTTCATCCTAATTATTGATTCGCCTTTCTCGTTCGCCACGAATCCAAATGTTTCCAGATTGGCGCTGAGCGAGCATAAGCAGAGCGTAAAACACTGGCTGCAGTCAGTAAACAATTTAACAGATGCCCCGTCTGCAGCCAAACTTTAAAAATGTATAAAGCATATTTTAATCGTTTAACTGATACCATTCATCGGTTACAAACGTGCCCTTTCGGTTAATGCTTAATTGGTTATTTTGAGCATCCCCAACTAAACCGCATGTGCAAGCTCTATTTTTTTTTCTCTCACGGCCGCACGCCGGAGATCCGGCATGGTGCCGGAATACTTTAAGCCCTGGTAAGATCATGTTTATTACTAAGAAAACTAAATCAAAATTATATTTTAATTGAACACATCTGATCACATAAGGTACGCACAGAAAAGTCTGTTTAGTGTCGTGGAAAGGCAAAGCTGAATATCTGTGGTTAAACTGCCACCCAGCGGTCAAAAGCTGCTGGCGCACCAAGTACCGCTGTCGCCGCGGTATGAATGGCGCCATAAGGAACACATTGAAGTAGTAACATCTGTAGCTCTGGGTGTTAACATGCTTATATTTACCGCAGACAGCTACTGCATCTCTGTTTCCTCCAAACTGACTGACTGGTGGGTATTTTCAGCACTAGAAATCAAAGCACAGGAAGCACAGCAACTCAAGCTCCTAAACCAGCACGTGTTTTTGTGAATATCACTGGCTTTTTGTAGATGACGATGTAATGTGTGAGTATAATGTTCCAAATACTTACTGGCCAAAAATACATTAGACAACCCCACCTCCAATGTTTACACTTTGAATTATTACTACTGTACTGTCTAATGTAACGTAATTTAATGCTATGGTTTGAAATGGTGATTTATTATATCTGTATGTTCCATCATCAGTCACTTCTCATTGACGTCTGTGTGTTTTAAAATGCTTCTTTGTTAATTCTGCAGTTTGTTTCACTTATTCTTTATTTAAAATGATCAGTGCAGCCACCTGTTTCCTCAGAATATCCCTCAACCCTGTGAGGGAGAGAGGGGGGTGTAGAGCAGACACCCATCATAAAGCCAGGAGGAGCATCTACTGCAGAGTTAGAAGGAAACCCTGCAAACAAACACAATCTGTTCCTAAAGTGAGTACAGTTCACTTTTTTACTTAATTTTTTTTACCACCACATGAAGGGTCTGTATTAAAATCTTTTAATTCTGTCTTTACGTTTGGTTGTTCTGTGTAAACTGTAAAAAAAAATTTGAATCAACTGAAAATTGTAAGGCAACTTGCTGCAGACATTTTTTGGGTTGACCCAACTTTCAACCCAAGAACTGCACTTGACTTTATTGAAGTTGAGTAAACTAAAAATGTCCTGAAGCTGTTTGCCTTATTTTTAAGTTGTCAACTTTTTTCACAGTATAGTTTGGAGATATTCAGTTTGTGACCTGTTGTAGCCATGTGGTAAATATCATTCATTTTAATGAAAAAGTTGATCTGAAAGAGTTTGACTGAACAGAAATGACTTTGCTTCCTGCACTTTACAACACGGATACTGTACTGGCAGGTTAACTTTGGCAAAATGTTTCCTTAACAAAATGTCTGCTTTATATTTAGATGAGAGTTATGTTGTTTTATATATAGTGTGTGTTTTATATTAGTTAAGCGTTTCACATGATGGTTGGTCCATATAGCAGTAGTTCTTATGTAATAAATTGAATAATTTTAAAACTTAATTTGAGTGCTAGTTTAAATATATAATGCCACATTTAAATTAAAAGTAATATTTCCGAAGTGTCAATAGATAAATGATGCTATTGTCCTACCTACATTAGTACTTACAATTGTATATTGTATGCCAATAATATGCCTATAATATGCGTTAATAACCAATGATTTGTATAATATAATAAAATATAAAATAATGTAATATAATTTAATATAATATAATATAATATAATATAATATAATATAATATAATATAATATAATATAATATAATATAATATAATAAAATAAAATATAATATAATATAATATAATATAATATGATATAATATAATATAATATAATAAAACATAATATAAAATAGTATAATATAATATAATATAATATAATATAATATAATATAATATAATATAATATAATAAAATATAATATAATATAATATAATATAATATAATATAATATAAAATAATATAATATAATATAATATAATATAATATAATAAAATATAATATAAAATACTATAATATAATATAATATAAAATAATATAATATAATATAATATAATATAATAAAATATAATATAAAATAGTATAATATAATATAATATAATATAATATAATATAATATAATATAAAATAGTATAATATAATATAATAAAATATAATATAAAATAGTATAATATAATATAATATAATATAATATAATATAATATAATATAATATAATATAATATAATATAATATAATATAATATAATATAAAATAGTATAATATAATATAATATAATAAAATAAAATAAAATAAAATAAAATATAATATAATATAATATAATATAATATAATATAATATAATATAATATAAAATAGTATAATATAATATAATATAATATAATATAATATAATAAAATAAAATAAAATATAATATAATATAATATAATATAATATAATATAATATAATATAAAATAGTATAATATAATATAATATAATATAATATAATATAATAAAATAAAATAAAATAAAATAAAATAAAATAAAATATAATATAATATAATGTAGAGGCGGCACAGTGGCTTAGTGGTTAGCACTGTTGCTTCATAGCACAAAGTTGGCTGGTTCGAGTTCCAGCTGGTTCAGTTGGCGTTTCTGTGTAGAGTTTGCATGATCTCCCAATGTTGGCATGGATTTCCTCCGAGTCCAAAGACATGTGCTATAGCCAGGTAAATTGAATAAACTAAATTTGTGTGTAGTAAACTGTATGAGAGTGTGTGAATGAGTGTGTATGGGTGTTTCATAGTACTGGGTTGCGGCATCCGTTGCGTAAAACATATGCTGGAATAGTTGGCGGTTCATTCCACTGTGGCAACCCCTGATAATCTGGGACTAAGCCGAAGGAAATTTAATAAATGAATGAATGTATATGAATATAATATATGAGCTTTATGTAGGTGATTTTATAGCTTAGCAAGTGAGTGAGCTGCTTGTGACGAAAAGTTGATAGACTTTTTTTTTGGTTTGGAAAATCTCAAGGGTGTGAGATTTACACATGCTCCTTCTCTGACACATGAAAACAATGCTTACATTTTATGCAATATGTAAGATAATGCTCAAACAAGCTAATCTGCACTGTAACATCAGTGTGTCATTGAATTACATTCAGTCTCATGTAAATTATATGTGCATGAATTAGATTAGAATTTTTTATTGTCATTGCAGAATCGTACAACGAAATTTGTTTGGTAAGAAATAAGAAACAGTTGAAGTCAGAATTATTAGTCCCCCTTTAAAAAAAATAAAAAATTCCTAAATTATGTTTAACAGAGCAAGAAAAAATTTCACAGTATGTCTGATAATATTTTTTCTTCTGGAAAAAGTGTTATTTGTTTTATTTTAGCTTGAATAAAAGCAGTTTTTAATTTATTAAAAAACATTTTAAGGTCAAAATTATTAGCCCCTTTAAGGTATATTTTTTCGACTGTCTACAGAACAAACCATCGTGATACAATAACTTGCCTAGTTAACCTTATTAACCTAGTTAAGCCTTTAAATGTCACTTTAAGCTGTATAAAAATGTCTTGAAAAATATCTAGTCAAATATTATTTACTGTCATCATGGCAAAGATAAAATAAATCAGTTATTAGAAATGAGTTATTAAAACTATT